>NC_022010.1:29410056-29418184 GCF_000317375.1 Microtus ochrogaster | reverse complement strand
CTGTCATCAGGCCAGTGCACTGTGGATGGACACACTGTCATCAGGACAGTGCACTGTGGATGGACACACTGTCATCAGGACAGTGCACTGTGGATAGACACTGTCATCAGGACAGTGCACTGTGGGATGGACACACTGTCATCGGGACAGTGCGCTGTGGATGGACACTGTCATCGGGACAGTGCACTATGGATGGACACACTGTCATCAGGACAGCGCACTGTGGATAGACATTGTCATCAGGACAGTGCACTGTGGATGGACACACTGTCATCAGGACAGTGCACTGTGGGATGGACACACTGTCATCGGGACAGTGCTCTGCGGGATGGATACACTGTCATCGGGATTAAAGCTATCTCTCAGAACACTGCAAGGCAGGCATATAATCTTTAAAGACACATTACGGCTGGCAAGCAGTGTGTACGCAGCTGAGCGTTGGCCCTGGCATCACTGACAGCTCTGACAGAACCAGATGGGACAGTTGCCAGGACCAATCTCAAGCTCTGATATTCAGACAAGAGAGACCGAGTAATCATGAGTTTTAATCTCTCAGTCATAGAGATAGGTAATAAATTTTTGTGGCATAAATAAACAATGTTCCATTGCTTCTCTGACATAGGGGAAGAATGAACAACAGAGCAGAACTAATAACGCAGAAGTAAATTTCATTACATACAAGAAGGGGAGGCGGTGCAAAGACAGCTTGGGAAATACCAACTACACACAGCTCACTGCAGGCTCTGTGTCGTTCCTCTGCCCCTCCCCTCTCCTTCCTCCTTCCAAGTGTGAGTGTGTGTGTGTGTGTGTGTGTACATCTGTACATGAGTATATGTGTTGCTTTGTGTGCATGTGTGTATGCGTGTATGTATATGTATATGTATGTACATATGTATTTTGTGTATATATGTATGTGTGTTTGTGTATGTGTAACGTTATACGTATATATGTGTGTTCATGTATGTGTATACAGGTTCACTTATATATGTATGTTTGTGTAATTTGTATATGTGTGTATATATGTGTGTACATTTGTGTATCCGGATGTGTCTGAGTATATGTGTGTGCACATATGTGTGCATGTGTGTCTATATACATAAACATTTGAATAATCTGTACACTTCATTTCTAATATAAAGGTTGATTTGTTCCCAAATCACTCATACTCTTAGATTATAATATAACCCTGGAGGAGCCCAAATGAAAGCATTCTATATTATAGAGATCCTTGATCTGTGGTTGGTTTTGAGCTGCACTTTTATCCTCAGACACTTGTGAATCTTCAGGGACCTTGATTCAGCTTCAGCAGGCACATGCTACAGAGAGAAACGTGCCACACTTCTCTAGGACCTCGGTCCCATAACCCCGTTTGCACATTTGCCGTCCTTGGGAACATAATGTGGGATTTCTTATTATCGAGGTGGAATTCACACACAATCGACCATTGGAAAGAATTCAGTGACATCGATATAGTCACAGTGCAAACCACCACCTCTGCCTAGGCGCCAGCATTTCTCAGCACAAAATGAAACCCACAGCCATTAAGCAGAGTTTTCCACCCTCCCCGCGCCTCAGTCCTAACCGCCAATCAAGCCTCTTTCCAATTTGCGTTTCTTTGGTATTTCATACAAATGGAATCGTACAACGTGTGGCCTTTCGCCAGCATGTTCTGAAGTTGAGTAACACTACAATATGTGTCCCCTGCTCTCCTTTACAGTTAGAAACACTCCGTGGAACACACACCACGGTTTACTGACCCATCTGCCTCTGGAAGGGCCTTTGGGTTATGTCCCCCTCAGTTACCATCAATACTATTTCATGCTACGTGTACACCACCTTTTAATTTCCATCTACAGGGAGTAGATGCCCCATCTGGCGGGGAGTGTGGGGTTCGAGGCCCTGACTGTCCTGGAACTTGCTCTGCAGACCAGGCTGGCCTTGAATTTACAGAGATCTGCCTGCCTCTGCCTCCTGAATGCTGGGATTAAAGGTGTGTGCACCACCATCTGGCTTCCCATCTACCTCACCTCTGGGTGAATCCTTAGACACTGTTTCCCCTCAGTTACTGTTAGTAGATCTGCTATAAATATATATGACATTTTTGGTTTGTCTTATATCCTTTTGTCTTGCTTTAAAAAAAAAAATCTGCCAGACGTAGAATTCAAATTTTAAAAAGATTTTTTAAATTTCCATATTTAAAAATGCATCATGAGCTAATAATAAATAAAAAAGGAAAATGTTTTCATGTGTAACAAATATTTAACTTTATATAATTTGGAAACTTTTTTATTGATGCCTTTGTGTTACCCCAACTTTGGGTCAGTCTAGATAGAGAAAAAATTAGCAATTTAAAAGGAAATTCTGCCCTAGAAATGTATTCTACACAAAGCAAAACAGAAAAAGTTCCTGTTTTTTTTTTTAAAAAAAAGTCTTATTTGTCCTTTGATTTCTCCAATTTAAAATACCAAGCTGTCAACTAGCTTGCTCTTCCAAAAAATTAATAAAAACAGCTTCCGTGGCTACAAGAAGGTTGACTATTAAAATATTAAAAATTAACATGTGTCAGAGAAGAAAAATGTCTTAATATGAGGAACGCAGAAACAGCCCAGACTCCCACACCCACAGGGAGACTCCAGCTTCAGGATGGTGAAGGGGATATGGGACATTACGAAGCTCAAGATGAAACGGAGATAGAAAGACAGAACTGCCTTACGCGGAGATGGAGGTTAGTTCATTCCTAGGGGGCGTCCAGAACCAGGAAAGTAGGTGAAGAAAAACAGGTCCCAGTTCTTGTGACTACATACCTGGACAACTGCGAGGGGTGCAGAGAGCTCATGTGAAAAGCCCAGGTTTAGCTTATGCTTGCTTAGGGGTTGGCATTTCACAGTAGGCCAGATGGGTTTCTGGCATCTGCCCTCCTTTGCCACGTTCCGTTATGATGGACACCATGAACCAATCAGCCTGGAGTGGAGAGGGTTTATTCCATCTTACAGGTGAAAGCCCCTTCGTGGAGGGAAGTCAAGGAAGGAATTCACAGCAGGTCTTGGAGAGCAGAAACCACAGAAGGACTCTGCTCACCAAGGCTGGCTCCCCTGCTTATTCAGCTGCCTCTCTTATCAGCCCAGGACCTCATGGATAGTACCGCACCACAGTGGGCTGAGTCTTCTTACATCAAGCATCAATCAAGACCTACCCACTGATCAATCTGATGGAGGTAAGTCCTCAGTTGAGGGCCCCTCTTCCCAGCTGTGTCAAGTTGACAACCCACGCTTATTCTGACAGTATCTTACGTGGAAAAGCCCTGGCAATCTCAAGGCAAGAATGGCCCGAAAAGGAAAGTATGCAGCCTTTGTGGGTTCTCGGGGCATTCACTTCCCCGGCAATAACTCTCTTGCTACCTCTCAGACTAAAGACTCCATAGGATATTTGGGAAATCTAATGGCTGTAGACCACGTATGTTAGTAAGCATGAGACTTGAGGCAAAGTTATTTTTAACATCAAATTAATTCTATTCTGTAGCCTACACTACTGTCTTTAAAAATATCTAACCTACTTAGCCATGTGACAGCTGGCTTTAGGGGAGGCAAGAACAACATCACGACCTGTAGGCCCGTATTTCTATACGGTGTGGCAGCCAGGCTCTGAAGCCATAGGCCCACCTGAGGTGGTCACGTAGACCTGCAGACAGGCTGTCTTTGCCCAAACAACAGCCAGGATGTAGTGCTCTTTTCTCCTTTGTTAAAATTGTAGATCGCCTGGGGAAAGGTGTTTGCCAAAGCTGATGACTTAGTTGCAGGTATTTCCCTAGCCCGGAGTCCCCTGGAAAAAGAATATTAATGAAGTATCCACCTTGGGACCTGCAGGGGGTGGGGATAAAGATGTTTTATATAATAAACGTGGGTAGATCTTCAGGATGGAGAGAAGCCTGAGATGCCCTTCCGTGATGATGGTGTAAGCTGTGTCTGGTTATTTCTCGCGCCTCCATACTGATCCAGTTAGGGAAAATACTTTTCTATGTCAGGGCCTTCAGTCCCTGACAACGACCGATCGCATCAGTTGGGAAGACAGCACTACCCTTATTCTAGTAAGTTCTTGAGAAATCAAAGTTTTTCTCACTTGCTCATATGCGTGAGGGGCTGGAGCATAGAAGCGCATGCGCTTTCTCCAGTGCACGTGGGATCGACTATGGGGTAAATGGGAGGTATGGTCCAGGGACAGAAATCTCCCAGATTAGTTCTTTTTTTTTTTTTTTTGACAGTTTAGAAAAGTTTATACCAGGACCGAGGTCTGATTTTTGACAACTTCACATAGAGCTTCATAACTTCATAAACTGATTTTGCCTATGAGTTTTCAGATGGAAACAATATAAAATACAACATCATGAATCTTGAACAGATTGTTGACACTGTCAAAATTTCCGTTATGACCCAAGTGGTAGTCTTTAGCCCTCAAGGACAGCTGACCTGTGTCCTGCACCACAGGCTGACCTTCGGCTGGGCTCTCAGGATGCATGATGTCTACCTGCGCCGCCTTCTCTCCAGCCCGAGTTTTGGCGTGTTTGCACAAAAGATTTGTAGAGGTTGTAAGAAAAATTTCAAATCCTGGAAAGATGACTTCAAACTCTCATGCGAGAGGTTGATTCAGAATGTGCAACTATCTCTGAACTTTGTTTGCTTTTTTAAAATCCTAAGAAACCGGAGAGCTAGACAATAAAATGGCAGCCAGCCACCACACTAACCACGATGGGGTTTATGCGATTAAAACGTGAAGGGGAATTTACCTAATTAAAATGAAGTGCGAGCTGTCTTGTTTGATTAGCCTTTTCCTTCACGCTCTCGGGTCCCATAGCGAAACAGCCTGGTGCCAGCTCCCACCCACGACTGTCATCTTAATGAAAATTGACTTTAATAAACTCGGCCAATTCCTGTCCACCACAATTGTTAATCCGCGTCGATCTCATTTCACTACCGGAAAAGCCGTTATGAATCTGTTGGCACTCCGATTTCCCTAAATGATTTTAATTGTTTTTTTATTACTCATTCGGTATGAACATCATCTGATCTTCATAAGAAAGTTAAGACAAACTTAACCGCCATAAACTTGCATTATCTTCAAGTTCATACCTTTCAGAAACCTATCAGATGGAGTTGTGTCTGCGGACGCTAACCACCAGTTGGCCTGATGTTATGAAGCCGGAATGCTGGGAAGCTGGGAATCCCAGCCCTGAGATGGGTGGAGGAAGGAAGGGAACCAAGGGGCTGCTGATTCAAAGAGGGCCACAGAGCAGCCTGAGGAGTCTGAAGTGTCTTTAGAGCACTCGTATGGAGTATCTGAGATGGTGACGTACCATGCAGGGTGTGTTCTCTTTAGCGTTCATTTGGAAGCTCCGCAGCCATAGCTACTTTTCCTGCTTCTTGCTACAGTAGTATGCGCTTGGATACTGTTCTTCATTGCCACAATATTCAGGTGGTAAAATCATGAGAGATGGGGCCCAGTGGGAGGTGATAAGGTCATGGGGGTACTGCCCTCCTAAGGGACTTGCTCAGTTCTAAGGGACACCAGTTACTTCCTGGAAGAGGACTGTTAGAAACAGAGAAAGACTGGCCACTCCCATCCTCCAATCTCACCATGATGCCATCCACCACGGGACACAGCCAAGGAGCCTACCGCAGAGCTGAGGACATGGGGCCATGTTCCTGGGCCTGCAGACCTGTGAACTAGTAAACTTCTCTTGGGTACCAGAATTGACGGTGTCCTTTAACGGGATGAATACGTCTGTGTGACAGCGCCCCCACAGGAGATGCTGAGTGAGAACAGCACCTCCACAAAAAGCCTGATGTTTATGTTATGTGCACTGCCCACAAAGGGCCTGATGTTTACGTTATGTACACTGCCCACAAAGGGTCTGATGTTTACATTATGTGCACTGCAAAAGCTTCTTCCGTTCAGTGCTCATCACAACTACAAAGTCCACTATGTTTCCTAGGGTGGGTACGAGGGCAGAGGGACTCCAAATCTGCTTAAGGCCACAGCACTACAGTCAGGACCCAAGGCCACCTCACATACCCACACCTGGGCTCTGAGCACCAACCGAGACGCAACATCTCTCAGGAGCATCTTCCATGTAGAAAGAACAGTAAAATGTAGGTTCTCTCTGGGGAACTGGGATTTCTCAAAACGCTGTATTTAGTGTTCAGTAAATGTTCTGGCATCTTAAAAGGGAGTCTATGGTCAGCACTTCTGCACACACACACACACACACACACACACACACACAACACACACACAAATGATCAAATGTTAGCTTAAAATATTTAAACTTGGCATATGCTCACATATGAATGTAAGCACCAAGCTCATTTTCATGTGTTCAAGGAAAATGTTAGTCTTCCATAAATTAGGAAACTCAAGAATTGAGCCAGGAATTCCTCACTTTCCAGTCATCGCACAGAGGTAGGGCTGTTGTCTAGGAGGCCTGTGTCGCTCAGACGACCACCGACCTCTTCTGCACCAATGATGTTATGTCGCAGATGCTTCCCTCTGGGACAAGCCACAGTAGAACTGCGTGACCCAAACCAACCTGTGAGCAAGAGGTAAATGTCCCCTCGCTCACGTCACCATCAGACTGGGGGAGCAGCGAGCGGCATTAATTCTTTACGATTCAAGTGATAACCAAATCAGTCTTAATAAGAGGATGTTTCTTGCCTGACAAGACAGGTTTGAAGCTGGTTTGTCTCCCAGAACAGGAGGCAGTAAGCATGTCCTTTCTTAAAGAAAATGGCCATCCACCACAGATCCCATCTGCCCCTCGATGGACACACACTAATCCTAATGCGATTTCCATGCCTTTCCAGAGCCCAGCGTGCAGAAATTATCTCCAGATATGCAAAGATAGTTCCCTGATGGAGAGAGCCCATGTACCCAAGCTACATGGACAGATGCCCACAACCCTCCCCACCAACCAGGACCAACAGTGGCCACAGATGAGGGGCAGAGAGGAGGGAAAGCCCCTCTGCCAATCACCCACACATGGCCACAGCAGATATTTGATTGACAGGATTTGTGCTCGTGACCAGACAGAGCAGGCACATATACCCATACACAAGAAGGGGGAGATACATCGTCACATTTGACTATTTCCACGGAAGAGGAGGTAAGCGTGGATCCAGGAAGGAAAACGAAATGCACGAGTCTGCATTGGATGGTGCAGGTCCTTTAGTCTCTGCATTCTGTATAAAGAGAAATCTGCAATAGCCAAGTGCCCTAGACCCGGGTCCCTTAGGAAGTGCACCTTAGTGCTCCCTCCCCAAAAGCAGAACACATCCATGGTCGGCATGTCCTGATACTCAAGCCAGCAGGAGCGGCTCGGCAGCTCATCCACCACCCCGGAGGAATCACATGAAAAGCCCACTGACAGCACCACTCTACTTTTTGGGTGTGGCTCAGCTATGTCCCCCACAAAGGTTTGTGTGAATGTATCCAATGAGGGCCGATACCAAGACGCTGAGTAGAACCTTTAAGGTGTGGGCCCTGATGTGAGCCTTAGGTCTCTGCCTCATGCTCCTGGGAAGTCAGTTTCACATGCCTCGAGTGGTCCTGCCCAGAAAGAGGTTGTAACAGAGCATTTGCCATCTCTCTCTTTATTAGTAGTAGTAATAATAATAATACTAATAACAATAATAATTATTATTATTATTATTATCTCTGTATTAAGCTGCTATCTGCTTGCTTCCCAGAGGTCTCCCTCTATTACTCTGCACCTGCAGGCAATACGGACAGGGGTGGCCCTCACCGAGAATGGGTGAAGCCATCTGGACTTTGAGCATCAGTGGCTGTGAGCCTCTGCCCTTCATAAGCAGCCAGCGTAGCGACCCCATCACGAGACTGAAAACTGATGCACCAGATGTGGCCAAAAGAAGCATTCTGTTCCTAAGCGGGAACAAAACACTCTCCGCAGAGAATCACAGAGAGGACTGTGGGAGATGGGGCTCAAATGCTGACATCTGCCGCAAAAATCCCTTGGTCCCCAAAGGACTCTCCTCCCAACCCAGGCACCACGGAGCTTGCTGGCTTCACCACACACACACACACACACACACACACACACATACACACACATACACACACA
>NC_022010.1:29409441-29409956 GCF_000317375.1 Microtus ochrogaster | reverse complement strand
ACACACACACACACACACACACACACACACGGGAAACATCTAAAAGGGGCTTCATGGAGCACTCCCAAGGGCCTCCCTGAGCAACCCACGAGGAGGAGGTATCCCACACCTAGTGTAGGGCTGTGGCTTAGGAACTCACGGCTTCTAGAAGCAGGCTTATCTCCCTCATAACTCCCAGTTGTTTTGTAAACTTCCACTTTTAATAATCTCACAGAATAATAGGTTTCCAGGGCGGGTAGTTAACCAAAACGGAAGCATTCTGAAAAGAAAATATGGAAAGTCGTAACAATTCTCCACTAGGAAATGCAGGTTTTCACTTTGTCCCGGGTGTTGCAGATGACAGAATTGTCTCTGTCCTACCAGGCCTCCCAACAAATGCCCACCTACTCTGAAGCAATGCAACATTGTCCACCGGAGTCCACCAAATGGTTGTTGTGGCAGTCGGTAAAAACCATAGCCCTCCCCTGCCCACCCCAGCCCTCCCCTGCCCACCCCAGCCCTCCCCTGCCCACCCC
>NC_022010.1:29402558-29409341 GCF_000317375.1 Microtus ochrogaster | reverse complement strand
CCAAGCACTCACCTGACCACCCCAGCTCCCCCCTGCCTACATCATCCCTCCCCTGTTCACCTCAGCCCTCCCCTTTCCATCCCAGCTCTCTCCTACCTACTCCAACCCTTCAGTGCCCACCCCAGCTCTCCCCTGCCCACCCCAGCACTTCAGTGCCCACCTCAGCCCTTTCCTGCATACCCCAGCCCTTTAGTGCCCCAGCCCTCCCCTGCTCACCCCACTCCAGTCCTCTCCTGCCCTCCTCAGCCCTCCCCTGCCCTCCCCTGATCACCCCACCCCAGCCCTCCCCTGCCCATCCCACCTCTCCCCTGCCCTCCTCAGACTAGCACCCCCCATCACTTACAACTGGTAAATGACCCTGGTAATCAATCAAGCGCTACAGAGACACACTGCTGATAAAACATTAACCACATTTTCTTTGATCTTTCCCTTTTCCTATCTTTTTGTCCTAGATCTCAAATAGATTAAAATTAATTGAGGGCAGAGAAAAATGACCCCCTACAGCTCTAGCCACTAGACCTCCCTCAATGGGAGTGTTCTGTGCCCATGCATCTCTTCGAGGAGCCGTCAGCGTTGGCGAGCGAGTCTAGGAAATACGACTGTCCAACCAAGGAACTGGATCGCTCAGACTTAACATTTCCCTAAACTTTTTAGTAGCTTGCAGTGACTCTGCACCGTGATGGTGCCGGTATGTTATCTCATATGTGCACAGCGTTTGTTAAACAAACTCAACACAAGTACTTCTCCTCCGCCATGTTAGCAGCCCCTCTCTAGGTTACTGAGACTCAGCCACTCACTGCGCTGCAGGGCATCAGCACTCACCTCCATCTGACTGCTTGTGCCCCGGTACCCAACCTCCTGGGGGCCTCCAGAAATCACTGCTCTGCATCCAGATCAGGGTGTTTTCGGTTGTTTGGGTCTGGGCCATTTCACCTAACAGAATGCCTTCCAGTGACACCGGTTTTGCTGTAAATGACAAGACTGCTTTTGTCTGTGGCTGAGTATTGTTCTATGGTGCATAGACACTCAATCCAGTCATTCGATGATCGTTGCCTAGGATGGTTCCTTATCTTTGTTATCAATGACTGAGCTAGCCCACAGCTGACTATAGAGCTAGAGGAAATGAAACCAACATACCCGAGAGATACTGTGTTTAACTGGATTCGCGTACATTAACATCTGTGCCCCTGACTACCACCATGGGGAACAGAGGTTTCCTGCCTTTCTATGGCCTCCAGAGGGACAGCACAAGGCTTTGGACTTGATGTCTCAAGAATGTAGCTCTCACAGTCATGAACCCTTAGGATGTGAATTAAATCCTAAGGATACCAATTTTCAAACAGTCGTAAAGTAAATTTCCCCATACTTTCTAATAGATACACATATTTTATGAGCATTATTTAATATAAAATAATGAATATAATTACCTTAACTGGCTAAATTAGCATTGAGAGTCACTTGGCTCCAAATTTAAAATCCTATCTATGTTTTTTGTATTATAAAAGTCTTTAAGACACCTTCAATACCAACAGAAGCATAACTCATTATCACACAGAGTAGAAAAAAAAAAGCCAATAAAACCTATAAAACAGTGTGCCTTTAAAACCAGCAATAAGAGCCAGGCAGTGGTGGTGCAAGTCTTTAATCCCAGCACTTGGGAGGCAGAGGCAGATGGATCACTGTGAGTTCAAGGCCAGCCTGGTCTACAAGAGCTAGTTCCAGGACAGGCTCCAAAACTACAGAGAAACCCTGTCTCGGAAAAACAAAACCAACAGAACAGCAATAAAAGGCTTATTTTGCTGGGTCCTCTGAGCAGGCTGCAGTCCCCTGTGGTCAGATCTGGGAGTTAGGAAACCCACAGCCGGGATGGAGACCACTTTACTACCACTGGTTAATAAAGAAGCTGCTTTGGCCTACAGAAGGGCAGAACTGAGTACAGCAGGAATTCCAAGCAGAAAGAGGAGGAAAAAAGGCAGAGTCAGAGAGATGCCACGCAACCGCCAGAGGAGAAAGATGCCCACTGGCCAGTACCGGTAAACCACAAGCCTTGTGGTGAAATATAAAATAATAAAAATGGGTTAATTTAAGATATAAGAGCTATCTAGCAATACAGTTAAGCTATTGGCCAAACAGTATTGTAATTAATACAGTTTCTGTGTGATTATTTCAGGTCAGGGAGACCAGGAGGAACAAGCAGCCTCCAACAGCAGGGACCACCTCCATGGCAGCAGGGGGTCCTCCCTCCTTGTTCTTCTGAACTCAGCTTGGCCCCATGCGGCTTGCATCTCAGTCCTCAGATCCTTCTAGGGCACTAACTCTGACAGGCTGGCTCTAGGCTCTGAAATACTCCCTAAGGCCTCTGGATTCATCTTTCCTGCCTTTTCTGTTTTATTTTACTGTTTTTTATTGCTTCAGGAGTGGGGCCTCCAACTTTGATCCCAAAGCCTAAATTAATCAAGTCATTAAGCTCAACTATGTATCTAGTCTTTGATTATAAAATTAAGCTCTGATTGAAAATACTGTAGGATATAGTTTTTTTTAACTAGAAGGATCGTGAATTTCTATAGAGATGATACATCTCTGAAGAAATAGGTGTGTCAACCCTGGTTTGAACATAATGTATATCTATATTCAAACTTCACATGATAGGGCTAGAGAGATGGCTCAGAGATTAAGAGCACCGCATGCTCTCCAAAAGGATCCTGGTTCAATTCCCAGCACCCACAGGATGGCTCACAACAAACTGTAACTCCAGCCCAAGGGGATACAATGCCTTCTTCTGGCCACCATTGGCACTGCACACATGTGGTACACAGACACACACAGGCCAAAAAAAAAAAACATACTCATTAAATAAAATGGGGAGAAAAATACCCAGATCACATATAAAAATATCTTGATGTATTAAAATTTTCAAAGCAGGCCGGGCGGTGGTGGCGCACGCCTTTAATCCCAGCACTTGGGAGGCAGAGGCAGGTGAATCTCTGTGAGTTCGAGACCAGCCTGGTCTACAGAGCTAGTTCCAGGACAGGCTCCAAAGCCACAGAGAAACCCTGTCTCGAAAAACCAAAAAAAAATTAAAAAAAAATTTCAAAGCATTAAGCCACCCACATCTCCGGTGGCTCCGTGCTCCCATGCTCACGGCTGCAAAGACTGACCTTAAGCAAAGCATTTCCTCTGTTTACTACAATCTATGACACAAATGGGTCCCAGCTTTTGCTCTTGATTTTGAACCTCAGCTTGTCTCCATTAGTTATCAGGGGGAAAAAAAATCCATTGAGGGCACATCCCACCAAAGGAATGGTGAAGCAATTCTGGGTGGCACGCACACAACCTCTAACCCGTTATACCTTTCCAAGCTCCACTCATGGTGGACAGCATTAGTCCAACTTGGCTGCTGTAACAAAATACCATAGTCTATGTAGAAGCTGTGGCTTTAAGAACCACTTGGATGGTACGTCTCAACTCAGGCAGCTTGTCTCTGATGCTTTGGGGAAACACAGCTCCTCCAGGGATCTAGTCAAGAGCAGTGTCTTGAAATATTCTGCACTTCATGGGGAACTTCCATTCTGGTATCTCAGAAAGAGTTCATGAGAGGGTCATATCGATCTCTCAGAGCAAGGCTGATGGAATCACACAAGGAACCCCCAATACACCTAGACATGGTCACTCCAAGACAGTCCCAACCACAGATCAGACTGGCCACCCAACAACAGTCAAGAAAGAGCACTGGCTGTTTTCCCAGAGGACACAGGTTTGGTTCTCAGCACCTACATGGAAGTTCACAAAGGTTTATAACTCCAGTTCAAGGGGATATGATGCCCTCTTCTGGCCTCCGTTGGTACTGCATACACACACTGCAGACACAAACTATAGCAAAGGAAGTGCTAAGATCAACATTCCCAGGACACCATAGGCTGTGAATATGAAAGCTCAGAGCCACTCAGATACGTAGGTAACTTAATGCTTTTTAAATTTTACTTTTAAAATACCTTTTAAATTTTTAAATAATATATATAGCTAATACACAAAAATTTCATATTTATGAGGTAATATGTGGTGTCGGTTTTTTCCATTCTGTTTAGTTTTCACCTTTGACACTCGGGAAATGATGTCTTCCCTTTTATTTCCTTGGTTATTACAGTCTACACGGCCCTGTGTCATTTTTCTACATTCAACTGGGCACAGACAGACTTCTTAAAGCCTTCCTGAATGCTCTGTGTTTCAGAACCAGTGACCTTCCTGCTTCCGGTAGATCTTCCTGTGTGGTGAACAAGTAACCTGACTCACTAGGTAGCATCTCCAAATGGCTCCTCTGTCTCCTTAGGACATCAGTAGCATGCCTAAAGCTCCAGATGGCCCGACAAAGACAGTCCAAACTTCAAACTTGACATCTGAGATACTCCTTAACTCTGGGGTTATTCCTCGCTCCTCCAGAACCCCGTGAACACAGTCTTTTTCCGGGTACACAGCAGGATCTCCTGGCTCCTCAGCCCTCACCTGCCACACCCACTCATCACCCCATTTCTCTGCATACCTGATTCTTCAGACTAGCATCCCGTGTGACAGACAACGCCTCTCTAAGCTTCCCTGGATGCGAGTAAGTCCTCTGTGTTGGTTAGTGTTTTAACTTGACACATACCAAAGTCATCTAGAAAGAAGGAACCTCAATAAGAA
This sequence comes from Microtus ochrogaster, assembly GCF_000317375.1. Taxonomy (NCBI): domain Eukaryota; kingdom Metazoa; phylum Chordata; class Mammalia; order Rodentia; family Cricetidae; genus Microtus; species Microtus ochrogaster. The sequence continues at coordinate 29,404,664 of NC_022010.1, read as the reverse complement.
AATGATAGCATCGAATTGGCCTATAGGCAAGTCTGTGGATTATTTTCTTGATTATTGATTGATATGGGAGGGCTCGGCCCCAGCTCACTGTGGGCGATACCACCCCTAGAAGCAGGTGGCCCCTGAATTGTATAAGAAAACAGGCTAAGCAAGCCATGAGGAGCAAGCAAGCAAGTGGCACTCCTCCGTGGACTCTGCCTCAGTGTCTGCATCCAGGCTTCTGCCTGGAGTTCCTTCACTCAGTGATAGCTATGACATGTGAATATATAGTAAATCAATCCTTTCCTCCCCAAGCTGCTGTTTGGACATGATGTTTCCCACAGCAGCAGGGAGGCTAACCAGGACACCGTCCTTCCTGGAAACTCCTCCAGACCCCACGGAATTTTCCCTACGCTTGACCTCTGCCTGCTGCAGCCCGCACACGAGACTCACCGCAAGACAGTAAGCCCTGGCTCATGTCTGGACAATGTCCTTTTTATCATAGATGTTTACAGAATTAAGGCAGCCAGGACCATGGGGGACTAGGAGGAAGGGAAAGTGGCATTCAGGTTTCCTCATTTGTTCATTCTACTTGCTCTGATTTTCAAAAACACATTCCCTGCTGTCTTTGAGCTCTCTCATTCAGAAACTTATTATATACAATGTATCACCACGTGACTTTCTTTTAACTCCCTCCAGCTTCACAGCTTTCTATACTTGCACCGCAATTACTTTACCAGGGAGTGTAACATACCGTGTAAGATACGGTAGGCTTACCTACCTTCCGGTTCCCTTTGACAGAGGCAGCCACAAGGGCTCCCCCGATTTCTTCAACAGTCCTGGATCTTAATGAGAAGAATGACTATCAACTTTCCACACGCAGGCGAGATTCTGGAAACACACTGGCTGCAAGCAGGTTCCAGGTGTACCAGGAGTCTGCCCGCACTAATAGTAGCAGAAAAAAAGTTTTCCATGTGCCCCTGGATAGATCTCTCCTTCCATGGCTCGCTTCTATAAGAAGCCTGGCAGGCTATAGCCTGTGCTGAGAAAAAAAAAGTTCCCAATGTCTGGGGACGGGAAATAGAGGATTCTGGGAAACTCTGCAGCTTTTTTAATTATGTAAAGAGCTGGGAGGAAGAAGAGAGAATAGAGGTGGTCCCTGTGGTATAGAAGCATAAAACAGAAGCCATGGGAGCAAGCTCTGCAACCCTACAACGTTGGCTTCACCACTGGCAAAATGAAGTAAGCTCCTTGGTAGCCAGGGTAATATAGGAAAGATCACATACCTTACAAAGCAGGGGCCTCACTGAGGAGATCAGACAGCTACATCTCCCACTAACATAACATAATCCAATTTTAGATGGCACAAATGTAGCTTTTTAACTATTAATTAGTCCACCATTATTAAAATATAGATCTAATAACAATTAACATTGTGTGCCTCCTCGCTAAAAAAAGGGGGGGACTGTGTGACTGCTTTACTTTTTTTAACATCTCTTTCTCATAAACCCCTATGAGAACAGAACAGTTCGTATCTTCATGTTTCACAGAGATGGACTCGCTTGCTCTAGGCTGCAATACCAGGAAGAGAAGGAAGCAGACTCCACACTCTGAAGGAATGATGCTTTCATATCTAGATGATGTATTTAGGACGAGGCTAAGCCCGATGTGGTGGTTTGAATGAGAAAGGCCCCCCCCCAGGCTCAGATGTTAGAATCCTCAGTACCCAGTTGGTGGCGCTGCTTGAGTAGGCTTAGGAGGTGTGGCCTTGCTGGAGGAAGTACGTCACTGGGGACAGGCTTTAAGGTTTCAAAGTTGTATGCTATGCCATTCCCAGTTGGCTCTCTCTGCTTTATGCTAACAGTTTAAACTGTTCCAGCCTCCGTGCCTGCCTACTGCCAGGTTCCCCTCCACAGTGTGGTGATGGACTCCGATCCCTTGGAACCATAAGCCCAAATCAACCCCTCCTTCTATAAGTTGCCTTGGTCGTGGTGTTTTATCACAGCAATAGAAAAGTCACTAAGACATCTAGTAAGGAGCCGGGCGATGGTGGCGCACGCCTTTAATCCCAGCACTCGGGAGGCAGAGGCAGGCGGATCTCTGTGAGTTCGAGACCAGCCTGGTCTA
>NC_022010.1:29392454-29402458 GCF_000317375.1 Microtus ochrogaster | reverse complement strand
ACCAGCCTGGTCTACAGAGCTAGTTCCAGGACAGGCTCCAAAGCCACAGAGAAACCCTGTCTCGAAAAACCAAAAAAAAAAAAAAAAAAAAAAAAAGACATCTAGTAAGGACATAATTCAGAGACACAAAGTCAGTAAATCATGTCAGACTGTATCCGGATGTGGCAAGCGTGATACACACAGCCCTATATTTGAGGCACCTCTTGTCTAAATGTTGCATCATGATCTTTAGATGTCCTCTTGACAGGACTAGCCCCAGTTCCTGAAACTCGGGCCATTTTACAATCATCAGAAGTAGAAACAAACTAGCAAAGTGGAGGCTGCCCCAGGTCCACCCTGCTCTGTAGTCTGAGGCAAAGGTGCAATATTGCACAGCAAGTGGGTGGTAAGGCAGGTAAGGGCAAACCCTAAGGAAATGTCACTAGGGACCCGACATCCTACCCTACCACCACCACAGTAGACAGGTCTGTCTTCTCACGCTCACACTCCACCTGACAGTGAGAAACACACACACACACACACACACACACACACACACACGAGCACGCACATACACTGTTGGGGTGCTTCAGGGCCATAAATGTTCTCTGAATGCCACTGTCTTAAACTCTCCAGATGAATGCATTGTTATTAGTTTGGAGTCACAAAGTGAACTTGGCATTTTTCCCTGCCTTCCAAATACCGAAGCAAGAGGAAAAGAAAAAAAAATTACAAAACCAAACTTGCCCTTTCTTTTGAGATGCAAATCCCAGCATGTAGCATCAAGTCTGCCCCGTTTGATCCAGATTTGCAATGAATACAGGAGGAAGGAGGAGGGTGCAGAAGCCTTTGAAAACAGGCGCACCCGTGCAAGGCCAACGATCCATGCTGAGAGCACACTGCGGGTGTGAACCCCTACTGCAGAGGTATTATGGAATAAGCAGGCAGCTTTGCAAAACTCATGGTGATTGCTCTAACAGAGGTCCGAGGTCATGAATGTGTGCTTGCCTGCCTCTTGCCGGCCAGGAAGAGACAGTGTTATTAGGAAAAGAAGCTGAAGGGTTCCAGGGTAAACAACACACGACTTAATCTAGTCATCTTGGCAAGAGAGACAAACTCGTAAGTGGCTTCCAGTTTATTTTCCCTGAAAGGAGGGCCTCCTCCGTGAGGTCTGTCCCTTTTCTGAAGCCTGCCTCTCACAGACCTGCATGTGAACAGCCACACACCCTAGGAAGCTAAGAACAAATGAACCAGGAGATTGTCACCACCAGCATCACAGGAAAGAGAAAAGAAATCAAACCGATGCTGGAAAAGCAGCTGCGCTGTCAGGAGAACTCGAGTTTTTGCGGAGGACCCAAGTTCAGTTCCCAGCAGCCACATGGAGGCTCACACCCATCTGGAACTCCAGATCTGGGGGATCTGATGCCCTCTTCTGACTTCCAGGGGCAGCAGGCACATCTGTGGTACACATACAAGGATATTAAAAAAAAAAATGGCTAGCCGGGCGGTGGTGGTGCACGCCTTTAATCCCAGCACTCGGGAGGCAGAGGCAGGTGGATCTCTGTGAGTTCGAGGCCAGCCTGGTCTACAAGAGCTAGTTCCAGGACAGGAACCAAAAAGCTATGGAGAAACCCTGTCTCGAAAATCAAAAAAAAAAAAAAATGGCTAAACTTCTTCAATATATGTACTTTTAAAAAGAATGTGCCATTAGCCCCTGGTTTTGGTCCTACTCCAACCAGCAGCATGATTTCTAGGCTCAATACCTTCTCCGTGGAAAACAAGTCAAACAGCGGTGGCATACGCTGAGAACATCCCAGCAGGAGGAAGGAAGCCATGTTTATTCCCCAGAAATACGAAGTGCCCGGGAGTGGGCCTGCATTGACATTCCTTTGTATTGGTGCAATGCTTTAAAGGCCAGCCACTGCTCATGTGTCGGAAACGATCCTGTTGCTTTTATATTTTCCCTCTGGAAACCATAAGGAGAGGATTCTAAAATAAATAAATTAAAAATGGGACCCCCTCGCCCCGGAGAAAAGAAAATACGCAAGTCTTCAAAGCTTTACAGTTTTCTTCTTTTATTGGGAGGGGCGGTGGTAAATGCAGGGTTGTCATCTCGGCTACGAGCACCAAAGTGTAGGTGTTTATCATGGGGCTGGTGTTTTCCCTCTCAGTTTACAAAACCCAAGAAAGGACAGCAAGCCTTATTCAGCTAACTTTGGCATGCTGTTGTGTGTCGATACCGGGACCCACACTGACTAGACTTATGGCGATCTCTATAGAAGGTATTTTTTTTTCTTTCCCAGTTAGCTGCACAGAACACATCCTAGCAAGGACAACCATCGAGAAGAAAATACTGACAGTCATCCGTGTTAGTTATCCATAGTCGCCTGAGTTTTCCAGAATCACTGTGAGTTGAGCAATGGTGGACATACCTTCCTCTAAAATTGCATTATTAACAAAAACATGCTAACCAGACCCGCCAGACCACACACTGCTGAAATACAGTTATTGGCAAACGCTGGCTCTGTCCTTACCCTCCGGTGAGTGGGCTCTTCCAGTTACTGAACTCGTCTTCTCTGGGTATCCAAATATTCTAGCATCATTTCTTCACTCAACTTCACGATCCATCGCTTTGGGTGTTATCCCATAAATATCCTAATTTTCTCACGCTCTCACCTCCATGAGTTGGAAGCTCCGCCCACTTCCCTCCTCTTTGTTCCTTATAGCAGGCTGATGGATGCTGGTCCTGGAAACCATACAGTCATGGCCATCAAGTTCCAATACACGTATAGTACCAATGTCAGCTGGTCATTTGATACTAAAAGGACATTCTCCTTTCCTCTTACAGTGATCTCCCTGTCTCTTGTCAACTTGCAACCTCTGCTTGGCTAGCAAGGGGCTGGTTTTGATTAGAAGCCCTGGAAACTTTCCTAAAGTTTACAGAACAATATGCCCTGTCCAAGAGAAACTCGCCTCTGTCAAATTGGCAGCAATAATATTTCAAGAATGTTTTCAGACACACAGAGAGTCCCCAGGTCAAGTTTTCAATGTCAAAGTCAAGTATCAGTCAGACATGAGATAAGAAACCAGAAAGTGATAATGGGATCCCCAGACCCTCTCTACCCTGGACATTCTGACATCACTTTCTGATCTCACAATGTAAATTTCCTAGTTAGGATTAACAAAGAAACATGAACATGATTTTTTTAAAAGTTTGGGAGTAGGGTGGACCTGGAGAGATGGCTCAGCAGTAAAGAACACTGGCTGCTCTTGAAGACGAACCAGGTTCGGTTCCCAGCACCCACATGGAAGTTCACAACCATTTGCAAACCTGTAACTCCAGTCCCGGGAGATCTGACACCCTCGATGTCTTCTGTGGGCACTGAACAGACATACATGCAGGCAAATCACTTGTAGACATGAAATACAAAATAAATAAAACTCTTTAAAGTGGTGGGGTAGTGGATCTGTGTGTTTCCTGGCACTACACAGAATACCTGAGACTGAATATTTGATGAAGAAGCAATGTGTTTAGTTCACAGTCTGGAAGGCTGGAAGTCCACACGCATGGTGTCAGTCAGTTCTGGGAAGGGTCCCCCTCATGATATCATATCTAATACATGCTCTGATGGCAGGTGGCATCAGAATGGGATCATCACACAGCAACACAAGACAAGAAGCTAGAGTGTGGGGGGAATTTTTGTGGGTATAACTCACTTCCACAGGGTAACCCCAAGACCAACAGGACTTGTGTGGCAAACACTTTCCTCATGTCTTCAGGGAGGGGCAGCCCCAGTGACCCAACTACCTCTCATTCAGCTCCTTCAAGGTTCCACCACCTCCCTGCAGAGCCACAGTGAGGATCAAGTCTTTAACTCTTGTCCTTTGAAGGAAACCACATCTTAAGTCACAGCAGATGGCAATTACTTTATAACAGATCTTATCTCCAGGCTGGCATGTTTAATGGTGTAGATCATATCGCGGCTCTTTCTACAGGGAGTGACAGCATTCGCGCATCTAACTCCTCATGAGTGATCTAAAGGAAAGCCTTCCCTCCCCTTAGTTTTCTTACCCACCAGGCAGCACACTAAAACACTATTTTTTTTATGCCAAAACAAACTCAGTGTTTGGTATTCCAAAATACTGGATTAAAGGCCACCAAACTTTGAGGGAGCCTAGGCAGTTTGGATGCTCAACTTACTAAACCTGGATGGAGGTGGGCGGTCCTTGGACTTCCCACAGGTCAGGGAACCCTGATTGCTCTTCAAGCTGATGAGGGAGAGGGACTTGATGGGGGAGGGGGAGGGAAATGGGAGGCGGTGACGGGGAGGAGGCAGAAATCCTTAATAAATAAGTAAATTAAAAATAAATAAATAAATAAAAAGATGTACAAAAAAAAAAGGCCACCAAACTAAGCTATTGATTCAAATTTCTCTGAGTCTCAGTCCCCAAATGGCCAAGCCTTGCTCTGCATGCCATAGGTAGGTAGCCTCAGCTGCAAAGCAGCGTGTTTGCATATGGTAAGTGCAGAAGCCTGCATCACCCGGACCTGAGCGTCCTACAAGACAGGTAGCAGGGGAGAGGCTTGGCCAGACAATCAGTCATCTGAATGCCACATTGGTTTTTAAGCAAGCCAACAACGACAGCAGCAACAGAAGAATTCGATTACAGTTGATGGAATCAGGAGATAAAGTGTACACATACCCAGACTGCCGTGGATTACTGGGAAAGCTTCCCGGCATCCTCGGGTGGGTTTTTGCCAACCCAAGGGCATCCGTACAGTAGCTGGAGGACTTATCATAACTGCACAGCACAGTTAACTTCCTTAAACTGAACACGTATCAGCAAATCGTGTGAGATTTTATGATTCTGACCATATGCCATCGTGGCCACGTGGCATCCTCAGACTTCCGCTGCCTCACAAGTTATAAATAATGGAACCAATTTGCCTTCTCATCGTCACTAAAAAGGAGGCTTAGACGGAAGGACCGGGAAAGCTTTTTATACATATAACTCTAAAGTCTCTTCATTGTAAATTATTTTTAATAATGCCATCAGTTATGTGATACCAACATGCTGTTTAAATAAATGCTTTCATCACATTTGGAAGTAGGACAAAAATGAGCAAGATGCAAATGTTTATCTCCCAGAAACAAAAGCAATTATAGAATAGGAGGGAGGGGACAACGAAATGAATCCGTTTCCTGCTCTGATTCCCAGCACCCATGTCAGATGGCTCGCAACTGTCTGGAACTTGAGCTCTGGGCGGTGCCTGTGTCTCTATAGGCACCTGCACTCACATGTATACACACACACACATACACACACACACACACACACACACAAAGTTAGATAAATACATTATAAAAATGAACACGAGAAGTTAAAACCATTAGGTAAAAGCAAATTAGCTTAGCGAGCTGCCCCTGGCAGCTGACCCCGTGCTAAGTACTGTAGACACAGAGCACTATCCTCTATCCAGTGCATGCTCCTTTCTGATGAGACAGCCCCAATTCCATCTCGGTAAGCAGCCGACCTTGGCTCACCTGCTCAGGAGAAGCTAGGCCTGCCCATAGATCCGAGGGGAGCCCATCTCCATCTCCAGAGCTGGGCCAGAGAATGAGTCAATTAGGCCAAAGATAAAGCTCAGAAACCACATTTCATATTTACCTTTGGCAAAGACTTCTCTCAATAGCCTTCGAAGACCTTAGGAAACTTCCTCTGGAGTATGAAGAGAGAAGCCAGGACACAGCACCGCTGTCTTTAGGATCCCCTGAAGATGTGAGGAGGGCAGAGCCAGGATGGTCACATGGGCATAGAGGTATACTCATGATGTCATGTTGAGCCATGTCTAAGGCATGTCTAAGATCTAAAGGCAATCCTTGGAGGCCCTATGGCCTCTACGCATCAGAACCTACACTGTACGGAGAACACAGGCACAAATTCAATAGTAAACATTAAAGCCATCAGACGCCTAGTGTCCCCAGACTATCATTTCCAGCATGTCTGGGTGTCCCCAGCTCACCAGAGAGCATCTCGTCTCCAACTGGAAATTAACAAGAACTTCAATGCCTGTACTTAACAGTTCAGAAAGAAACTAACAAAAATATGGAAGGCAGAGACCAGGACTAAAATCTAAGGGCTAACCCAGAGTCATGCTTCAGCTACGCCTAAGTATTGAATACTAGCATCTCCGAACAGGCAGCCAAGGGAACACGCTCCTGTTTGGCACTGCAACACACATCTAATGCTCACCAATTAAAAAAAAAAAAAAAAGAATGACATATCTCCGTAAGCAAGCCAAGTCATTAGTGGAAATATTCTGCAGCATTTTAAGAAGCACAATAAAAATGCTGAAATCTCTGGGAATATTTTCCTAACAATTTCTTACTAATATGTCCTTAACCCCAATGCATGGAAACCCAAATTTTATTTAGATATGTAGTTTTATTTTATTCCAAAGTACTGAAATGTTTGTGAACATTCTAGAGCAATCCCAACTAACCAGTTACACAATTTGGCCTAACGATTTTCACCCAAGAAAGAGGCTAAACCCCTAACAAGCCAATAGTACACAATGATATAAGAGGATTTTTTTTTTCCCCTTCCGAGGTTGAATCCAGGTTGAATTCATTCTAAACAATAAATAAACTGGTCTATTACAGCTCCTTTCTCCAACTTGGGGCTCTTACACATTTGCCCCCTCTTGCGCAATGTTCCCTGAGCCTTAAGCCTGAAGAGTCTTGGGCTTTTCCTAAATTCAAGAACTAGTTTAAACCAAACAGAGAGGAGAGAGGAAAAAGGAAAGAGGCTCTGTTCGGTACCCCAGAGAGCTAGTACCATTAAGCAAGTCCCACTGAATAGCAGATACAATGTATTTGCTTGATTAATAGCAGCAGCTGCCGATGCAAAGCTTGCCAAGGTTGGATACTGATGGGCTCTCACCATCCTTCTCCACCCCCCCCCCAACTCCCAAGTTGTGTGGCTACAACTTCCAACTTTCTTGCGGTTTCAGGGCTTAGCTGAGAGTTAGAAATTATTTATGAAACTTAAACACTTGCTCCAGGTAGCAAAAGTATGATGTTGCATTTTTTATTTATCCATGACCCCACTGCTGTCCTTAAAATCTTCCCCTGAATTATTCAATTCACTTACAATTTCAATCAGCCTCGTATAAATGATTAAATAAGTGTATGTTTGAGGGGGATGCGGTCATTTCAGCATGGCAGGCATGGAGGCCATGGCGGAGGGGTGAGGCCATTAAATCACAGGGTCACAGGTAAAGCAAAGCCCAGATGAACACCGTGACAATTAAAAAGAAAACCAACCATACTGTCTTTACAATGGTCTACATAACAAATATAACTACACACATCCTTACATATGCTTATAAGAAGAGCACAAATTAAATCCTTTGATACGCTATAAGTTACATAATTATCTTTAAAATCAGATAGTTACATCAAAAGTGTTGATAACAGCTCATTACAAGATAATTTTGAAAACCTGGCTTAAAAATCACAACTCTCCAGGCAGTGGTAATGCACACCTATAATCCCAGTGCTTGAGAGGCAGAGACAGAGGCAGGCAGATCTCTATGAGTTCTAGGCCAACCTGGTCTAAGAGTTCCAGGACAGCCAGGGCTACGCAAAGAAACTGCATTGAAAAAAGAAAAGAGGGGCTGGAGAGATGGCTCAGAGGTTAAGACCTCTTCCAAAGGTCCTGAGTTCAATTCCCAGCAATCACATGGTAGCTCATAGCCATCTGTAATGAGATCTGGTGTCCTCTTCTGGCATGCAAGCAAACATGGAAGGAATGTTGTATACATAATAAATAAATAAATAAATAAATCGTTAGAAAAGAAAAGATAAAATCCATAATTTAAATTTTTCATACAGAACATTTCTATTCTAATTTCCTGCACTTCAGCGGGGCAGGTGTTCGGGACCAATAATAAAAGGCATAAAAACCACACGCCAAGAGGCCCAGACAGCAGCAGCTCTCCACGGTTCGAATGCACCGCCCTGCACACTCCAGATGTTCTGAAGTTCAGATATGAGGCTCCAAACATCTGATTTTCACTAGAAGAAAAAGGCACACTGTGGCCAGATGTTTACCTGGGGCTGCACTAAGAGACTCTGCTCATGAAAACTGAAACACACAGCCAGTATATTCTCCTCCCCACAGCACACACGGGGCTTTTCAAAGACAAAGTCGAAACCTCACAAGCATGCTATCCACTTTCGAAATAAAAGGGAGCGAAATGCCAGACTCCAAGAAGCAGGGTGTTCCGGATCCTTGGACACACAAAACATAGCTGGTTTGTCTCTGGTTCTGCTGTCAAGAAGGAGCTTGGCTCGTTCATCAAGAAGAAAGCAATTACCAATCCCTACAGCTGCTAAGCATGCCCCAGCCTGTCACTGCCTTGTCACCAACCCTCCCAGGAATGTCACCACAGGGAAAACTCCGTGGCTCAGCTCACAATGGGCACAGATGGCAGAACTCCGCTTCTCACCAAGCTCCTAACAGAGGCATCCTGAAGTCAGGAGTGGAAGCACGGGACAGCCGCATGGCAGACCGCCAAGTCCACGTGAGGATTTTACCTTTTCTGTGTCTTGCATGCTTTCCATTTGATGACGACACATTGTAAAGTCCTGTCCCAAGAGACTGGAGAAAGACCTCACACTAGGAGGGAAGTGAAAGAGACTCCACTCTCTCCACGTGCGCGCATGCTTGTGCGTACATACATGCTTTCAAAGCAGCATTTCCTGAAGCCACAGCTCTCTGGATTGCCTGCCCTGGAGCCCAACAGTGCTCATTCGAGAGGCAGCACCACCGCCTGGCAAAACCTTGCAACTGTTTGACCGTTCCTGGCCCCTATTCTTTTTATCCTTCCCTTGATTGGTGGTCATGGGGGGGGGGGGGCGTGTTAATCTGTGGGGTTTTGCTAGTAAGTCACTGTATTTTAATTTAGGAATCAGTAATTATGATTTTGTCTGAAATTTATCAGATGGTGGAAAAAATAGAAAGGCCTCTTAACATATTTGCTTTTATTATTTAAAATGTGTGTATAGTGTGTGTGTGTGTCTTTATGTGGGTCTATGCACATGAGTGCAGATGCCCACAGATGCCAGAGGAGGGTGTCAAGCTTCCCCTCCCCATGGAGCTGATATTACAGGCCACTGTGAGCCACCTGGTGTTGGTGCTGGGGACAGAACTCGGGGTCCTCTGGAAGAGAAGTGTGTGCTCTTCACCGTTGGGCCATCTCTACAGACCTCTCTCTTGCCCGTGTCCTGATTGCCCAGGGGCATACAGGACACAATGCACCAACTTATGACATCCTTGCCTCTTAGAATCTCACTGCAAATAATGATAAATTATTTTTACTTATTTACCTCTGCCCCGCTCTAAAAACACAGCTGAGGCATCTCCCTGGGAATTCGTCATAAACATTCCATCCCCGCAGGCCGGTACTGAGCTCATCTAGTGCCCAAAGCATGCAAGATTTATTTTGGCTCTGAAGGTTTTACTGAACTTCTAGAATATTCTATTCCCTCCAATTCCTGTCCTCCTACGCACAGCACTGCAAGAAACAGCGTTCTATTTTTAGAGACTCTTTTAAAGAGAAAAGAATGCCACACCTTGTACCTCATTTGGCACCGACGGCCTCTGCCGGGGTGCTGGCTGGTGCTCCTTGCCTAACTCAAAGAACAGAGTGAAGAATTGCTTGTGCATCTCAGTGTTTTCCTAGACCACTCCATCAGGCCATCTAGAATTTAAGCACACCCAGGGTAGATTCATATGGAAATGACCAGCTTAAACCCAGCACTCACGAGGCAGAGGCAGGCTGTGAGTTCAAGGCCAGCCTGGTCTACAGAGTGAGTTCCAGGACAGCCAGGGTTACACAAAAGAACCCTGTCTCAAAAAGAAAAAAACAACTATCCCAATCATATAGAAATGACCCAACAGAACAATCATATAGAAATGACCCAATCATATAGAAATGACCCAACAGAACAATCATA
>NC_022010.1:29375956-29392354 GCF_000317375.1 Microtus ochrogaster | reverse complement strand
CCCAATCATATAGAAATGACCCAACAGAACAATCATATAGAAATGACCCAATCATATAGAAATGACCCAACAGAACAATCATAGAACACAGAGGCCTTCCTCTTTACATTGTGGAAGTCCCCGGCCTAGACTCCCTAAATTTCACAGTGATACGAAGCATTCAGTAGCTACCAAATTTAAATTCTGAATTTTGATCTTTTCTAGGAGACAAATAGCTGACATGAAATGGTTCTGAGATGCTGGGTGGTAGCACCAACTGGCAGCTGCCCGCCAGGCCAGGACCAGCAGAGGAAATAATGACCACAGTCACAGGCACTGCAGAGCCAGGTGCTCACTGGGCTAGGTGGACTGGATGCATTTTCAAGCTATGACACTGTCAGCGTATGTTGGGTTTATTGGATGGAATCTCATCAGAAATCATACTGGCGAGTTTTATGTCAGTTTGACACAGGTAGAGTTACCTGAAAGGAGGAAACCTCCACTGAGAAAAATTCCTCCATGAGATCCAGCTGTAAGGCATTTCCATAATTAGTGATTGATGGGGGGAGGGCGCAGCCCATTGTGGGTGTTGCCATCCCTGGGCTAGTGGTTCTAGGCTCTTTAGGAAAGCAGGCTGAGGAAGCCATGAGGAGCGAGCCAGTAAGCCGTACTCCTCCATGGCCTCTGCGTCAGCTCCTGCCTCCAGGTTCCTACCCTGACTTCCTTCAGTGATGAACAGTGATTTGGTAGCATAAGCCAAATAAACCCTTCCTCCCAAAGTTTCTTTGATCATGGTGTTTCATCATAGCAATAGCAACCCTAACTAGAACGTCAAACAAGGCATGCCTATATTATCTGAAACAGAAGAGCCGAGTGGCTGAGCTTATGGTACACACGCCGCACTAACACCTTCAACCCTCTCAAACTTCTTCAGCCTTGGACTACGATAGAATGATCAGCCGGGCGGCGGTGGTGGCGCACGCCTTTAATCCCAGCACTTGGGAGGCAGAGGCAGGCGGATCTCTGTGAGTTCGAGACCAGCCTGGTCTACAAGAGCTAGTTCCAGGACAGGCTCCAAAACCACAGAGAAACTCTGTCTCGAAAAACCAAAAAAAAAAAAAAAACCAATGATCAGAGGATGGGCACAAACCCATGGACAATGTGAGGCTACATACTGGCTCGAGGCATGAGTCACTGAGTCAGATCATGAACTGCATCAAACTTGCTTGTCTTCCTGGGGACCAGTGTGTACCTCAAACTAGCAACAAATCCTTCCTGATGGGATGGTTGTGCATGACCTCAAAGGTCTGACTCAGAAAGAGTACCGGGCACTGTACTCAGGAATGACATACATTGATACACACATAGATACATACATGCATGCATACACGTGGTGTGGGGACACGACAAAGTAGCCTCCAGATCTACTCAAAAAGCTCAAGAAGCCCATTGCTGAGTAGACTAAGGAAAACAACAGCAGGAAGAAGACAGGAAAGGAGACCTTGAACCCCACAAGCTTCAGGTGACTTCTTTGGACAAAGATGAGGCAGGACCTCCAAGGTCCTTCGGCACAGTAGGAGCTCACGGCCCTCCTGCACAGTAGGAGCTCACGGCCCTCCTGCACAGTAGGAGCTCACAGCCCTCCTGCACAGGAGGAGTGTGCTCAATCTCCCCCTCCACCCATGCACAGGAGTATAGTGCTCAGGGGAGGAGAGGGAAAGGTGTGAATAACTGGCATACGTCTGTGTTTTCTGTATTACGTCCCTGCTCTTCTCCCTTAGCAGAGAAATGATAAATATTGAAATAGATACTGTTTAAAATTATAAAACAAATAACAAAATTTCAGCATGCTTGAGAAATAGAAAAACATTCAGAAGCTTTCACCCTACTGGGAAATATCTATGATTATAGGGTTTTTTTTTATATATACATGTTGAACCAAAGTCATTTGTATATAAAATTGTGATTCCTGTTTTTCAGTTACTGTGTCCCATTAGGGTGTTTTCCTATGTTACGATTATCTTCAAAAGCATCACTTTTAATGTCTAGGGAATTCGCCCAAAGGATATATCCAGTCCCTGAGCTTTCAAAACCCTCATGGCTTTCCACCCTTAGAAATAAGCCCACGAGCAAGAGCGTGTGTGCAGAGGGCTCTCTTTCCCACCACACACTGGAAGGACAAACCCCAGGAGCAGGACAGCGGGGCATGGGGTGTCCCACACTTGCTGATTTTTGTTTTGTTTTACTCTGTTTTGTTTTTCAAGACAGGGTCTCTCTGTGTAGCTTTGGTGTCTGTCCTGGAACTAGCTCTTTTAGACCAGGCTGACTTCGAAGTCACAGAAATTCGCCTGCCTCTGCCTCTGTAGTACCGGGATTAAAGGCGCACACTCTAGACTGATACAGTATTGACATATTTGTGGTGCAAACAGCCTGCTTCAGTTGAGGAAGGTCAAAGAACGCGGGGCAGTAGGAGGAATATCGATAAACACGGAAGAGCAGGCTAGCCTCCATAGGAAATATCAAATGGAAAGAAGCTGCCTCCTAAATTTGAGGAAATATGAAAACAGTTCTTGGAGTGATATATATATATATATATATATATATATATATATATATATATATATATATTCCATATGCTTGGTGAACTTTGGGAAAGCAAGAAAGGTAGAGGGGTTTGCTTTTATAGAGTAAAATTCTTAGATTCCTTACAGCACTTGGAAGGCATCCGACCTCCAGGGCACATCAGCTTGTAATCCTTTTTTCTTCTGGCTTTCCCAGGATTCAGTCTTGCTGGTTGTCTTTCTGATGTCTCTCCCTTTCTAGTATCACGGAAGTGGGGGCTATCCCATCAGGCCTCACCCTCCGGATCAGTTACTTTTCCGTGGCTGGGATAAAGCATAATGGCCAAAGCGACTTAGGGAGGAGTTTATTTTGCCTTCCGGTTAAGGAAGGGATAAGAGTCCTGCGCGGCAGGGGGCGTGGCAGCAGGAAGCAGGCAGGGTGGGAGGGATGCGAACCTGGGAGCTCACACCTTAAACTCCAATCCAAGCGTGAGGCGAAGAGCAAACTTACAAGTGATAAAGACTTCTAATTGCAAAGTCCACCCCTGCCCCCCACCCCAGCATACTTCCTCCAGCAAAGCCACATCTCCTAAAACTCTCCAGACAGCACCACCCCACACGGGCTGCGTGTTCAAATGTTCAAGACTACCGGGGACATTTCTTGTTCAAATCATCACACACTTCATATTTTCTCAATTTCAAGAAATTGGTGACACTAGTTATGTCACCAATAGTGTTGAATAACCCCATTCCACTACCTTGTGCTATTTCTCTTTTCGTATTCCTGGACTACATGACTTTAAAGTCTTGGACTTAAAAAAAAAATAAAAATAAAAAATAAATGACTCACTCAGACCGCCGGCATCCTACACTTAAGAAGCAGAACTTTTTTTTTTTTTTGTTGTTTTTTTTTTTGTTTTTCGAGACAGGGTTTCTCTGTGGCTTTGGAGCCTGTCCTGGAACTAGCTCTGTAGACCAGGCTGGTCTCGAACTCACAGAGATCCGCCTGCCTCTGCCTCCCAAGTGCTGGGATTAAAGGCGTGCGCCACCATCGCCCGGCTGAAGCAGAACTTCTTAAGAAGCCATCTTCCCAGCTTTCCTCAGCTTGCACATCCCTTAGCGGGGCTTCTACAAAATTCTATACCCAGAATGTCCCTTTGGAACTGTGTTAACTTGCTACTGTGAATTAAAGTTAAGCTGGCCTAATACACTCATGCCAAGATCCTCAAGCAAGCCAGGCACCTGACCTGATCCCTGGGGCAACATCAGTATCGCCCTTAAGGTCAGTGTCTACTCTGCTTGGGGGCTCCAGGATTTAAATGCTGAATTAAGAATCTGCACTCTGGTCAAGTGGTGGTGCACACCTTTAATCCCAGCACGAAGGAGGCAGAGGCTGGTGGATCTCTGTGAGATCGAGGCCAGCCTGGTCTACAAATCAAGTTCCAGGACAGCCGGGACTACACAGAGAAACCCTGTCTTGAAAACGAAAATAAATCAATAATTAATTAAATAAACAAACTTTCATTCTAGAGCCAAAAACGATAAACCCAGTTTCATTCAGCTCTGCCTCCTCTCAGCTGTCTTCAATGGCCAAGTAAAGATGCTATTTTCATGAATTTCAGCTTTTCCCATCAACATATTGCACCCAATACTGACTAGTCCACAGTGAGAATTAAGGGATTTGAACTATTTCAGCATGTAGTAAGGTACCTCTTCGTTCTTTCTTTTCTTTTTTTTTTTTCTCATCTCATCATCAGTTTTTAGTTTTTTCAAGACAGGGTTTCTCTGTAGCTTTGGAGCCTGTCCTGGAACTCACTTTGCAGACCAGGCTGGGTTCGAACTCACGGAAGTCAGCCTGCCTCTGCCTCCCGAGGGCTGGGATTAAAGGCGTGCGCCACCATCGCCCGGCTAATAAATGCCTTTTAGTAGTAGGGCATGTTTAAGGTTTAGAGACGGGTGTATTTCAAGTTCCATTCCTCTAATTCAATTTAACACAAATCAAGAGTCAGCTGTAACTGTAGCTTTAAAATCCAGCAACAAGACGAGACATGTACTCAATGCTATTCTTTGGGGAACAAAGTCCTTACTCAGACGCTTTCCGGTTTAACTCCCATGTTAGCCTACTTTATATTGCTATAATAAAATGTGTGAGGCTGGATAATCTCATAAAGAAGGGTTTATTATTAAACTAACAGTTCCTGAGATTAAGGGGTTGGTAACAGCCTTCTAGTTCCTAGACAGTACAGAGCTTCACCTGGACAAGAAACCAGCAACCCCTGGTCTCCCTCTCCTACTTCTTATAAAGTTCCCAAAATTCAACTATGAGGACTCCACATAAAGACCATATTTAATCCTCATCACCTCTCACAGGCCCTGCCCCTCAACACCCCAGATTAAGTTTTCACCATCATAATACTTCACAACTGAGATTAAATTTCAACATATAAATCCTTGCGAAACACATGCAAGCCATATCTAAAACCACAGCAACTGGGTAGCAATAAAAGTGCATTTTAGTATTCGGTAAACAGATTTCTCAAAGAGATTTCCCCAGACGAGCGGCAGAGCTCCGAAGCAAACAGCAGATGCACACAGCTGCAAACATCAGCATCATGCTGCCCGCGCCGGAAGGGGAGGACAACAGCCCTTTGTGATGATCACCCGTATTGCCTGGGCTTCCAAGAGCATCTCTGCACCTCTAGCTTCTGTCAGCTCTGCAGAGGGCCACATCCTTAGAGATGCCCAGTGCAGTCAGCTGTGAGCTTCAAGACACAGCAGGCTGAGTGTACATTCTACCAAGATGACTTTGGACCTCATTACTGCTAATGATTTCCTGGTCAATCTGGGAGTTTGGTACATGGTCAGCATCCATTCACTCAAATGATATTCGGTATGTGTGAATGTATAATGTGCTCACTTGGCAATGAAGCAATCTGCAGCTCATAAAGATTTTGTAAGACCCTTATTTTAGGGGTTAGAGAGCTGGCTCAGAGGTTAAGGGAACTGGCTGATCTTCCAGAAGACCTGAGTTTGATTCCCAGTACCCACATGGCAGTTCACAACTATCTGTAACTCTAATTCGAAGGGATCTGACACCCTCTTCTGGCCTCCTCAGGTACTGCATTCACGGGGTATACGGATACACAAGCAGGCGAAACATTCATACATATAAAATAGAAACAAGTTTTTAAAGATACTCATTTTAAAGGCATCAGTTTCCCTGTCTTTTATCTGTGCTTTTCCCCAACACTGTTCTGCCTGGGAACATCTCTCTCCCCAGCACTTTAATCCCAGCACTCGGGAGGCAGAGGCAGGCAGATCTCTATAAATTCAATGGCCAAGTAAAGATGTTCACGAAATGGCATTTAAAAACGTAATCTAGGATCTTTCAGAATCATTAGCCCTATGTTGAGATTATACAAGTAACTAACAGGTTTCTGATTCTGCATAGGTCCATCCACTCCAGTGATGTTTTCATTGCCTTTCTCTACTGCCTGTCCCAACCCAAGAAAAAAGCCTTAATACTAGAACACAGAAGGAAAAAAAATAGCATAGAAACAGCTCTCCAGGACACCTCATGGCCCTTGGGGAACAAACAAGCTTCACACAAGAAGAAATTTCCACCTCTCCAAGAATGTATTTTTAGCTTGCAAATAAATGATTATCCCACCTAATAATGATATTCCCCTCCTCTCTGGCAACAGGGAGATACACTCAGCTTCTTTTTTTTTTTAATTTTTTTGATTGTTGGGAATTTCTTTTTTTTTTAGATTTATTTATTATGTATACAACATTCTGCCTCCATGTATGCCTGCTGGCCAGAAGAGGGCGCCAGATCTCATTACAGATGGCTGTGAGCCACCATGTGGTTGCTGGGAATTGAACTCAGGACCTCTGGAAGAGCAGTCAGTGCTCTTAACCTCTGAGCCATCTCTCCAGCCCCCTACACTCAGCTTCTTACACACACAAAACAAGGTAATTGTCATCTAAAAATATGAACCCAGGGTAGACAGGCAGCCAAATGATCTCAGAAACAGCAAACAAATCATCGTGATAAGGATGGGTACAGTGACAAAAATTCAACACTCGGCATGGGGTTCCGGAATTTTACTGTATCTGTCAGAGATTTTCCTATGAAATGAATCAACTGTCTAAAGTCTTGTCTCCAAGATGGAATAGAGACATCAAGCGAGACCACACCAAGAGTAAAAGTCCTCTGCAGCAAGATCAAGCTTCATTTTTCTAAATCCCTTGCCTTTCCATGTTTCTCATTTTGATGTTAAAAACAATCTCTGGGCAATGTATGTTTTTAATACTGTTGCTGCAAACAGAGCTTGATCAAAACCCATTGCCACTGGAAATGCCAAACATTATAAAGTCGAACCTGTAGACAGGGTCCCTGGGGAGGCCAAAAGAATGGCTGGCCCAGTGTTGCCTTCTCAGACCAGCGATGAGCTCGCCACACAAGAGCCAGCTGTGCTTTCTATGCTGTCCTTGGACCTTGGAAAAACAGCCTGGCTTGGTTCTCCCTGCATCCAAACACTGAATGGAGCGGAGGGCAGAGCAGACCTCACTGACAGGGTCTCAAATCACACTGCGCTTCATTCTCATCTGCGTCTCCATGCGAAGTTTATGGACATCCAGCTTCATTTCTCTTCCTCTGATAAAGTGCCTAACACAAGGCAACTCAGGGGAGAAACAGCTTCTTTTAGCTCTCAATTCCACTGCTGCGGGGAAGCCAAGGCAGCGGGAATTTGAAAGAGCTGATCACAACCACAGCCAGAGTCAAGAGCGGGGCGCGGGGTGCGGGGCGCGGGGGAGGAAATGAATGGTACCCAACTCACCTCCCCACCCCCACCCCTCACTAAGGAGCCCAGCCTGGGAAATCGGAATACTCACTTTCAGGGTGGCTCTTTCCACCTCAGTTAACCCAGTTACCCAAATCCCTCACAGGCTCGCCCACAAGGCCAACCGGATCTAGGCAGTTTTTAGTTTAAGACTCCCTTTCCCGGCGACTCTGCACAACTTGGAGTTGACAATTAAAACTAAGCGTAACAACAGGCACGCACGCTAAAGAGCCTCTTTAGGCCTCCAGCCCTGTGTCAGAACCCTCGCTCTCACCCTAGGGTCGAGGACTGTGCACAGTCCCCTGTAGGCTTGGCAAGCATCCGCGCAAAGGGGCAGCTGCTGGAAAGAAGGGGGAGGACCCTCCAATCCCCACTGCCTACTCAAAAAACACCAAAGGTGTGTTGGTCCCTCCGCTGTTGTTCAGGCAAGTGCCCTGCCACATGGCTACAGACCGGTGCCTACTCCCCATCCCGCCAGGTTTCCACAGAACAGTTTCTCCTGGAATTCTTTTTCTCTACCCACTCCTCGAGGTACTAATGTCTGCTCCTGTAAGCCTCCCCTCTCCCCGCACGCCCCAACAACAAACCAGAGCAGAGAAAAGGGGAGGACCTGCATTGTAAAGGATTTCTAGGGAGAGTTTCACAAACGACAAAACACGGGTAGAGCCGCAACCTGACAAAGGAAAGTCCAGTCAGAGGCAGGAATGAGAGATACAAAAACAGCTCTGGACAGAAGGGGATGAGCAAACAGAAAGAGGAACCATGGTGCATGCATAGAATAGTCTAGCTCCATCAGATGGTTCATTCAGGGACACGGAGAAAGGTTAGGATGCACGTGCGAGCGGCTCTCCCCATCAGAGGGGCAGATCTGGGCCCGTGGGAGTGGCTCTCCCCATCAGACAGGCAGCTCCGCGCCCCCACCCCCGCCCTAGCAGAGCACAGGGTTGTTTGCGCTTGCTCTGTAGCATCAGGTAGTGGCTGGGCGTGGGTCCTGCTATCAGCCAGCTGAGCCTGCATTTCCTCTGAGGACTCTGTCAGGCCTGCTTCTCCTATTATAGGTTTGTGTCGAGTCTGCTTTTTGGCACAGCTGTTTCATAGAATATTCCTCTGTGGCTGAAGCCTGAGAGGGCTTGCAGGATCGTCTACAGCGTTTCTGCGCGATCAGCTTTCCAAAGAAGCTGATGCCAGAGTCCACTCCAGCACTTTCTCGCGTCCCCCTTCGGAGAGCAGGTGCCTTACTTTTTTGCTAACCTAATGTTTGCTTTGAGTCTTAGAGACGACTCTCAAGACACCTTGGCGGCAGCAACTGTGTAACTGTGAAGTATGAGAAGAGTCTCTGGAAAAAGAAAATGCGACCGTTTCCAGGAGCATGGCAACGGTGGGTTTTGTGTATTCCCACAAGTGCATATGAATGGTGGTTTATGTAACAGAGTCTGCCGGATCCTGGATATATTAGCAAAGTTCTCAGAAACACACTAAGCAGTGATCAAAACAATTTAACTTGTGGATTAATAAATAACAACAAAGTTGTTACAAGGGGAAAAAAACCCACACAGCAGAATCTAAAATAAGTCACTAGAGAAAACACCCAACCGCACTCCCGCACCCCAGCTCTGCCTGCTGCCTGCCGCCCCTTCAGCTCCTTTAGCTCACAGTTACTGCTGCAATTAACACTGATGACCAAGTCTAGGATTTAGAATTTCCTAGGAGATAAACCTCTGGACACATCTGTGAGGGGGTGTCTAGATTTGGCTCACTGACCAGGGAAGACCCACCCTGAATGTGGTGGCTCCATTCCAAAAGCGGATCCTGGACTGAACAAGAAGAACGTGGGTGTTGGAGAGATGACTGGGCAGGAAGGAGCACCAGCGCTTCCTGCAGAGGACCCACATTCCATTCCCAGCACCCACATGGCTGCTCACAACCATCTATAATGAAAGCTGGTGCCCTCTTCTGGTGTGCAGGCAGCACTGCATGCATAATAAATAAACCTTTAAAAAAAGAAAAACAGAGGAAAGAAGGAACTATATCCAGGACTTCTACTACAAACGCCCCTCACGTGAAGGAAGTGATATGCCAGGAAGAATGGTGTCTGTGCCTGCCGTTCCACAAATGAATCATTGCCTTCGCCTCTCAGTTGTACTGCTGAGAGAGGAGGGAGACTGCACACCTTCCCATCCCCTCCCATAGCGACTCCACCCGGCACTCTGCTCCAGAGCAGCCAAACGCTCAGGTGCTTCGTACCATCGACAAACACTCAGGAAGCACCCAACACAGGTCAGGCCGCCATTGTCTGAAGAGCCAGGAAAATGGCTGGGAGCAGACCAGCAGCATTCCTGCCCAGATTTTAAGTACAATGACTATTATATAAATGGAAAAATAAAAACAAAATCTCCAGGAGCATGATGGCACATGCCTTTAACCCTAGCACTTGGGAGGCAGCAGCAGGTGGACCTTTGGAGTTTGAAGCCAGCCTGGTCTATAGAGAGAATTCTAGGACAGCCAGGCAGGAAACCCTGTCTTGGGTGGGGGGATCCTTCGCTGGGCAGGAGCGGATCTTAAGTTGTGTCTTCAAAGGGCCCTTTGGTTCATTTTCCAGCTGTTGTACTGAACCAAGCTAGCCCTTCAGAAGCACAGCTACAAATGAATCTCCCTGTGTGTAATCCCAAAGATTTTGCCCCAGGAAATCACAGCCAAGTGATTGGTGTCAACTCAGACTCTTGGTTGGAGAAGGAAAAAGATCCAAATTGTGTCCAAAATGTGTGAGTGGAAGCAGAAACCTTATCAAAACATCTGACAACAGTCCATCCATCTTCAGTTCCTCTGCAGTTTCTGGGATGGTTTCACGCATGGCCGACCCCTTCGGCACCATGAGCATCACCGAGGACTTTTCCGAGGCTCCGACTGTAACCCTTCTTCCCTAATGGGCAACCTGCTCAGAGACCACACAGCTGCCTGCGACCTGCTACTGAAGGGGATTCATTTTGTCTTCCTATCAGGATGCGTACCCAATTAATTACCAGAGGCAGCACTGTGCCAGCAGGACCCCACCCCGTGTGTGCTCTGGTGTCCTAGTTAGTAAAATCTGGCTTCACATCAAATGGACCACAGAATTAATCTTTCATACAGACGCAAATATAGCAGGACACAGATAATGGGGCTGGAAGCCCCCTCTAACAAAGGACAACAAAGAGGCTTATGTGATTGCTACCATTTTAACAGAATTGACCCCCAACAGCCATTTCCTAATATCCCAGGTCCATTTCAATATTCAAATGTATCTGGTGTTTTCTTCTGCATTTTCAGCCTAAGGAATAAATGTATTGGAAAATGATTGCCCTTGCCCTCCCAGGGAAGGCTTTCTAAAAATCTGGTCCATCTAACTTATTCCTGAGAGTCATTTTAGTTCTTTTAATTATATTTGTTTATTGGGCCTGTGTAGGCACAAGCTTGCATGCGAAAGTCAGCAGACAATATGTGGGAGTCTGTTCCCTCCTTCTCCCATGTGGGTCCCAAGGAACAAACGCGGGTCACTGGGCTTGGTATCAAACAAACACTTTGATCCACTAAGCATCTCACTGTCCTTCTGAGGGTTGTTTTAAAGCAGAACATGAGATTTACACACACTGATTTTGTTCCTCATGCTCCAGATATGAAGCTATTTTGGTCACATTTGGCATCCAGGTATTTCAGAATCAGAGTGGAGAATCAAAAAAGAAAAAAAAAAGACAAAGCAACATTTAACAGTCTCCCAGCACACCAGGAAGCAGGGTGGCGGACAGTTGCCTCTGGTCGTACTTATTTCCAGGATGCCCCTGGCCTTGGTCACCTGTTATCCGCTAGTGACAGAATTATCTGCTCCATTTGGGACAAGACAGGCAAGCCTGAAATGCACAGAACCACAGAAACGATTTCTGACCTTGTCCTGGTCAGCTTGTCAACTCAACAGAAGCCAGAGTCCTCTGAAAGGGGGGAATCTCAATTAAGGAACTCAGGTAAGATTTGGGCTGAAGGCAAGCTGGTAGGGCATCTTCTTACTTAGTGATTGATAGGGGAGGACCCAGCCCACCTCCGGACACGTGATCCTGGGCTCTATTAAGAAAGTAGGCTAGCAAACTAGGGGAAGCAAGGCAGTAAGCAGCCAGTAACCGTGCCCTCTGCCTTAGCTCCTGCCTCCAGGTTCCAGTCCTGTTTGAATTCCTGTCCTGACTCCTTCAGTGATGGACTGCCTTGTGTTAAGTATAAATGGAATAAACTCTTTCTCCCCAAGTCGCTTTTGGTCATGGTGTTGTATCACAGCAACAGAAACCCTACCTAAGACAAACCTAGCAGAGAGGAGCCCGTCATCCAAGGTCTGTGGATTTAGGCAAGCGAGTGGTAACTGGCTGCAGTGCCAGCTCCCCTCTTTCCACTCAGGACACACCACCTTTGGGTGTCTGAGAAACATTAACATGAGATGGGCTCTAGGTCCTGCGCAGAACGGAGCAAAGCAGCCCCCTTCCCAGAGAGGTCCTGACCACGTGACTTGGTGTAAGGTCCTTCTGAGCAGCTTCCCTTCCCATGGAGGTCCTTACCACGTGACTGGCATCTGGTCCTTTTGATGCATATACCAAGCAGAGGACTGATTCTAGAAGCCTAATGGTGCCCACCACAGGACAGCCCACTCATTACCCTTTCTTAGGAAGCTATCCATCCTGGTTAAATCTCAGTTCCTGCCAGAGATACATATCTTTGCCCCATCCTCCTCAAACTTGATAGTCTCTTAAAACGAACTGGCCCCATTACTAGGACCGCACCGTGCTAAGACCCATCAGATCGTCATCAGAAGAGCTATCACTCTGTTTCATTTTAACATTCATTAAGCTTCTGCTTGCCAACATTTCCCTTGGTGTTTTCTACAAGCAAATGATCATCCTCCCCGCTGGAAGGTGAGGAAAAATGAAACACAAAAATTATTAGTTCAATATCACAGGTGTCAAACATCAGCTCCAAAAATATCTTCATTTCCCTACTCTCCATGGTACGTTAAAGACAAAGGGAAAACCAAACACACTAACTCCAGGATAAGCTGAAAAGCAATTTCCGGGGGCGGGGTGTGGTGTGTGTGTGTGTGTGTGTGTGTGTGTGTGTGTGTAGAACCTTTGTGGTTCTACTTTCCTTCAGAGCTCTCTCTCTTATAAAAAAAATATGAATCTTTTCTTCAAAATGTTGATTATATGTGTGTTGAGAGGGCAAGGAGATTATAGACATAAATAGCAGAAATTCACCTAAACATCTCGCTGATTCTCCTAATTGCCTTCCTGTGCTTCTGTAGTAACAGTACCAAGTCCTACACCATGCCAAGACAGCCAGGACATGGGTCACGAGGGTGTGCACACACACAACTTGTGTGTGTGCAGATGTGTACAGATGTAAGCGTATGCACATAGAGGCCAGAGAGCAACTGTGTGTCCTCTATCACTCTCCACCTTAATTTTTGAGACAGGGTCTCTTGCTGAACCTGGAGCTTGCCAACTCAGCTAGACTGGCTGGCCAGAGAGGCCCAAAAGTCCTCCTGTCTCCCCCTACCCCTAATGCTGGCATTATAGACACATACCCAGTTTTTTTTTATGTTGGTGCTAGGGATCCTAACGCAGGTCCTCATACCTGACCGAGCCACCTCCCCAGCCTCTCTCAACTTTTCAATCACTATTCATATGCTCCTACCTTCTACTCCATATCTGTCCCCAAAGTGCTATGCCCCTTCCCCTGTGTCTGTCTAACAATAGCTACCAAGCACACATCAACACTGAGATACTAACTTTCGGTTTCATCAGAAGATTAATTATGAAATCTTGCAAGTAAGGAAAGGCTGGTCATTATGAACATACTCAACAACCCGAAATCAACTCCCTGGTGATAAGATAATACAGACTTAAAGGGTCTTTGAAAGTTTAAGTACCACACAGCTGGCAACTGGTCCTTCTGTCTGTGTGTTGCTTTTCTTGGTTAATGAATAAAGAAACTGCCTTGGCCTGTTGATAGGGCAGAACTTAGGTAGGCAGAGAAGATAGAACTGGATTCTGGGAGGAAGAAGGCAGAGTCAGAGACACCATGGAGCCGCCAGAGTCAGACATGCCCAACCTTTGCCGGTAAGCCACTGCCACATGGTGATATACAGATTAATAGAAATGGGTTAAATTAATACGTAAGAGTTAGCCAATAAGAAGAAAGAGCTGATGGGACAACCGGGATTTTAATTAAAACAGTTTCTGTGTGATTATTTCGGGGCTGAGCTAGCCAGGCGGCCGGGAACCAACAAGTGCGTCTCCCGCCAACAGGTAACCTATCTGTGCAACAAGCTCAAGTGACTAAAGTGGGAGGGGATCTGAAAACAAACACACTTTACAACATGTTTCTAGTTTGCCTTCTGCTGCTCTGAGGAAACACCAAAACCAACCTGAGGAGGAAAGGGTCTATTTCAGCTCCTACTTACAGCCTATCATCTAGGGAAGGCAAGACAGGAACTCATGGCAGGAACTGAAGCAGAGACCACAGCTGCCTTCCTTACACAGCCCAAGACCACCTGCCTAGGGATGGTGCTGCCCACAGTGGGCTGGACCCTCCTACATCAGTCAGAGATCAAGAAAATTCCCCAGAGACAGGCTTGCAGACCAAGCTGATAGTGGCAACTCCACAAATAAAGTTCCTTCCTTCTGGGAGGATCAAGTTAACAACAAAGCCCAGAACCACAGGAGCTGGCCAGGAAGTTCATTTAAAATCGCTTCCATTTTCTTCCCTAACTTTACACCCAGAAAGATCCGACTACCCCAAACCTATAGAAGCTTCGATATGTCTGTTAAATTCCTTTCAACCACCTAATTTTCCAATAAAAGCCACTCCTCAAATTCCTAATTCTCTCCTCCATCTCCTATGACAGAAAGCTCCCTTCCCCACCAACCAGGAATTAGGTCCAGACAAAGCAAAACCGCCCTGAGGGCATTCAGACAGCACTGTGGGAAATGCCACACTTGGGAAGCACTCGCTGCTCATATGGACGTCTCAATGACTTTTTAAATTGTATCTTCCTTAAAACTTGGATACATTCCTGATAGGTAATTTGACTATTTGCATTATAATTTTCTAGCATATGGTAATAAAATATCTTTTTCCAACAATCGGTTCGGCTCAACAACTTTCCAATTAGACGGGAATAAAATGTCGTCTGGAAGGAATGCTTTTGTCTAATTTGCACGGAACGCCATATGGGCTAGCCACTCTGACTCTCTGAAGCCTTTCTGAAATGTCTGAAAATCTCCGCGGCCATCGTTGCTCACTATAGCTTCTCCTCTTGGTTAACCTGGCTTTGTTTAAGGAGCACTGACTCGGCTGCCCATATAGCTTTGTTCTCTTGTGTTTTTTTTTTTTTTTTTTTCGTTCATCAGTTTCTGTTTTTGAAACAGCGGTCAAGCCACTCAGCCTAAACTTACTATATAGCACAGGCTGGCCTCCAATTGACAGTAATCCTCCTGCCTCTGCTTCTAAGTGCTGGCTCTGCATGTGCGAGGCCCCAGGCCAGGGTCCCTGGGTAATTTCGTTTATCAAGCACAGTTTACCAAAGCCCCACCCACCGCTGCAGCTTCTTGCCCCATTTCTGTCCATCGATGTGACTACAATAGTAAGATAAGCTTTTGTTGAGGCAGATGATTAATTACCATGAAGAGAGGCCCATCCCATCTTCAAAATCATTAGCAAAACATGAAGCTTGAATTTGAGTTTCAATTGCCATCAGAATGTATTCTTCACACTTCTAAAAAGACAACATGAAATAAACTTTCGTGTGAGAACTTGTTTCCAGTGGCTTATTTAATTAATGATATAACAAAAATAAAATAAATAAAACCAGTGTGGTAGAAATTATTGAAGCTGGCCTACTAGCTAATAGTAACAGCTTGGCCCAATCCAGTGTGTGATCTTCTCTGACAGGATAAGATGGGGGGTGGTCTCTTCCACTGTGGTGGGCTTGCTGAAGCCACGGCTTGGTGACTTTCCCAATTGCCACTGGGAACGCGAGGAGCGCCAGATGGGTCAGCAGTGGGTTTGCAACCCCGTTCTGTACTGCGAGTGCACTATATTGTTCGCACCTGCTAACAAATCTGACTTGATCCACAGAGTTCTTTTCCTCTTCACGGTGGCACAATTGAGATACCAGAAAGTGGGACTAACTCAAGATGTGAGTGCAAACAGAATAATGAATTAAAGAGCATTGTATGTGAGCTCACCTTGATCCCTCAAACAAGCTTCTGGGTCACTGGTGACAATCTAGTCTAGCAGACAATCGAGCTGCGGACACCTGAGAAAGAAGTGGAAAGACAGGAAGAAGAGTCAGCAAGTGTGGGCATTAGCTCTGTGATAACGCATCCTGCCGAAATGGAGTTTGTGCTGAGTTCTACACAGGAACACACCAGCTCTTCCCGTGGGCGCCATCCTCTGAGCTCCCGCGCTGGCTAATGCTAGGATCTAGGGGTTACTTAATCTTATTTCCCGATTAATTCCCTGTGGATTACATGACTGCATTTTCTCTCTGCCTTCATCCCTTGAGTAATTAACAATCTGAAAAAATGATCATAAAAGCACCCACAGAAATGAGCTGTTTGAAGAAGCTGACATCCTTTTCGTCAAGGGAAAGACGCTTCTGATACTTGGTGACTGTGTCCATTTCGTGGCTCCTGTTGCCTCAAATGCTACCAAATTTGTCCTCTTCCAGTTTTTATTTTATTTTACCTCAGGAGAAAGTAAGAATCAATGGAACTATGAACCCTACAACATTGAAGATATCGATTATGCCCTTTAAAAAGTTATTTCCAAAAAAATTTAGCAAAATAATGCAAATGGATGGAAATAGAAAACACTATCCTGAGTGAGGTAAGCCAGACCCAAAAAGAGGAGCACGGGATGTACTCACTCATATTTGGTTTCTAGCCATAAACAAAGGACATTGAGCCTATAATTAGTGATCCTAGAGAAGCTAA
>NC_022010.1:29355099-29375621 GCF_000317375.1 Microtus ochrogaster | reverse complement strand
GATGCTCAACTTACTAGACCTGGATGGAGGTGGGGGTTCCTTGGACTTCCCACAGGGCAGGGAACCCTGATTGTTCTTTGGGCTGAGGAGGGAGGGGGACTTGATTGGGGGAGGGGGAGGGAAATGGGAGGCAGTGGAGGGGAAGAGACAGAAATCTTTAATAAATAAATAAATAAATTAGCAAAATAAAAAAAGCTTTTCTTTTTCTCAGCTGTACAACAAGAAGATTCACTGTTGAGTATTGGGAAAGACACAAAATTTCCTCCCAAACCCTACTGGTATAGATATCACAAAATTCTTGCTATTCTTGGGTTGAGTGACACAAGATTCAATAGTCAACCATTTTTACCTGAGAAAAATGGAAAATTTGAAGTTTTTCTGAAAAAAAGGGCAAGACTGGAGGAATGACATTATAAACAATTAGTATTCAAAACTATTTATTGCTCAAAACCTGCCCATTTTCTCCTCAGTGTCAATGGTCCAGGTATACTCATGACAAGTGGTGCCCAAAAGATAATAAATGGATTCTCTCCAAATCTGGAGCTTTCTGTGCAGCTTTTCACTTCTTTCTCTCCATCCACAGTAAGTGGCAATGCCTTCCCAGCATCCTCTTGGTAATGTAGGCGGTCTCCCTCCAAGCAAAGCTGTGACCAAAAGGACAGGCATGAGGGAGGCAGGAGAGGGGAAGAAGAGCCAGGCTGAGAATGGATGCCAGGGGTTGGAAACCGGTAGCAGGTGCCCACGTGGGAACCACACACACCACCTCCACACTGAGGAAAATCAGCAACTCCACAGCCAAGCCCAGATGGAATGAAAAGAATTCACTCCTGTCAGATAATGTATTAATAGCCGGTCTATCTTAAGAACCACCACAACCCCCGTCTCCACTCTCAACATAATTCATAATAGGCACAGCACTGTTGGAACGCAAAGCCAACAGAGGACCAGTCGTGTGAGTCCCTAGGTACCAAAGAGTTACATCCTCAAAGACGCCTTTCCTTCTGAGCGGGAGCAGGAAAGGGTTGAGAGTATTTTCCTCCCACCAGGAAACCCACGAAGTCAGCAGCCTACCACTGGTCCTTCAGTTTTATCTGGGTTATTTTCACTTTGTTTGCATGGAAAAGCTTGCTCCAGGCAAATAAACCTACTGATCTCTTGAGTACCAGTCGCCTGTTTTCTGTCCCTGTTTTCTAAGCTGAGTCTTTGAGGATAGAATGTAAGATAAAACACAATGCCAACATTGCTGCTGGAACTCTGCAGCTCAATGAAGAGTTGAAGTCGGCAAGCTCGGGGAGAACCAATCGTTTCCTTCACATCCTATCAGGGCATCAGGTTAAAGGAGATGCAAGGTGCAAATGGCATTCAGAGGCACTCCCTCTGCCCTCTGCAGCGTCCCTATAGTGGCTTCACCTCAAAACAGAGACTTTGTATCCATCCAAAAAGAATAGGTTCCCAAAAAGCCAGGAGGGGAGGGAGTGGAAACTTGGATTGGTATGTATAGTGAAAAAAAAAAAAAGATAGTTTGTTTTCTTTTTTTTTTAAATAAAATAAAACAGAGACTTAGACATCTACACTGACCGTGGCAATGCTGAAAGTGTGTCAACAGTGGTTGAGGGGAGCTCTAATAATCAGAGAAAAGCAGGTGGTGCTGTTATTGACGACCACATAGAACTACTAAAAACGAAAAAGCTCTGACCATTTGGAATTACAACCGTTGGCAGCAAAGAGGAGACCAAAAAGTGATTGTTTTCTACTAAAGAAATAGGGATTCAGAAGACAGCTCAGTGGTTAAAGAGCTTACCACACAGAGCGACCACATAGAACTACTAAAAACGAAAAAGCTCTGACCATTTGGAATTACAACCGTTGGCAGCAAAGAGGAGACCAAAAAGTGATTGTTTTCTACTAAAGAAATAGGGATTCAGAAGACAGCTCAGTGGTTAAAGAGCTTACCACACAGAGCAATACGACCTAAGCTCAAGCCCTATCACCCACATAAAGAGCTGGGTCTAGTTGGGATCCCTACACTAGGGGAATCGGAGGCAGGTGGAGCCCAAGGCTCATGGGCCAGCCAGCCTAGCTTAACTGACACATCCTGGGTCGCAGTAAGAGACCCTGTCTCAAAATGCAAGATGGACAACTCCTATGGAATAATACCCCAGGCTGATAGCTGGCACACATATAAGCTCACACATGAAAACATATATGTAAAAGTATGGACAAAGTTAAGGTGTCCTGGCTGGTCTGTGAAGATTATATATGCATGGGTGAACCCAGGCTCAATAAGGGCATTCTGCGGAAGACCATCAGCTGCCTAAGAAGCAACTGGTCAACCTCATAGAGAGGAACCCTGGGACACTGTGAATTACCACTGTAGCCAGAGCAGTACATAGAACATAGAAGCTGGTGTAACACCCTGGGCCTCATACAGAAAAGGAGATGGTGCACCTTGGTGAACAACCAAAAACAGGTATCTACACATCTAAAACAAAACACCCTAAGCTTGACTCTTATGTTCTGTCTTAGTTAGGGTTTTATTGCTGTGAAGAGACACCATGATTAAAAAACAAGCTGGGAAGGAAAGGATTTATTCAGTTTAGACATCCGCAGCACTGAAGGAAGTCAGGACAAGAAGGCAAACTGGGCAGGGACCTGGAGGCAGGAGCTGATGCAGAGGCCATTGAGGAGTGAAGCTTACTGGCTTGCTCCTTAAGGTTTGCTCAGCCTGCTTTCTTATATAGAACCTAGGAGGACCACCAGTCAAGGGAGGCCCCACCCACCATGGGCTGGGTCCTCCCCCATGATCACTAATAGAGAAAATGCCTCACAGCTGAATCTCATGGAGGCATTTCCTCAACTGAGGCTCTTTCCTCTCCGATGACTCTAGCTTGTGTCAAGCTGACACACAAAACCAGCCAGTACATGCTTCAAGGACATATATTCTTGTTCTCTGGGTGCCCCTGGGGTGCAGGCACATTGAAGCACCAGTACGAACTCAGTGTATGTGGAAAACTACGAGGGTTCTGTTTCGCGCTCTACACGCACGCTATGCACTACGGGAACTCGGCTGAAAATTCAAAAACATACACACAGACAGAGACAGACAGACGGGGCCACGGGGACATCCTTGAGATAAGAATGCCAAGGATGCCCACTTCATTATGCTCTGGGACCGCTTATATAGGGCTCTGGCCACGCCCCGGCTCTCGGGATCTTTCAGCTGCAGCCTCATCAGAACCCACTCCCCTGCCATCAGGGTCTCGTGAGCAGCTGCAGCCTGCTCAGAGCAGAGGAAAACAAGTTGTTTACGAGAAGTTCAGGGTCTGGTGGTCCGCAGTCGCCAACATGTATGGAATCTACAAGGGAGACGGTCTCTATAGTCACAGGAGTCACAGGTGGGATCTTCATAACAACCCTGGGGTTCCAATACCCCTATACTGCACAAGACCAAATAGAAATAAGGAAAGCCAATGGCTTGTCTGCATGCTAAAGCAAGAACACAAACCCCACTGCAAGGGTTTCCATGGCTTGCTAATGGGAAGAGAATCCAAGCTCCCTTGCAGGTGGCTTCCCACGGCTCAGTCCCCAGCTCCAGCACAGGCACATCACTCCTTTGGCAAACCTCTCACACACCTGCTCCAAGTAGACCAAGCTCCTGAGAACAGACTAGCACAAACCCCTCCCTCTCCTCCTGCCTTCTCCTGAAGGGCTCTGCCCCCTCATCTTCTAAGCATCACCAATCACCTACGACCTCCTGCCTTCTCTCCTGAAGGGCTCCGCCCCTCTTCTTCTAAGCACCACCTATCAGAGCCCTTCTTGTCCACCTCAGCCCCATCCACAGGACTGACCGCTGCCTCCATTAAATTGTGCAGTAATGAGGACAAGGACACCATCCCTGTCCCCAATTAGGGATGTCTCACCACAGCAACGGGTTGGGTGCTTTTTAAAGAACCAATGTGAATAAAGGTCTTAGGATTAATAAATGCGGTGCTAAAGATGACGTCAGAATTTCAGGAACACGGTGGTATGTTTCTAGAAGCTTAAAGTCTACGACAAAAGTCACCAGAACAATAGCTATTTATACAGACATAGTTGAGTACCTGACATGCAGCTTTCTTAGTATAAAATACAGAATTTTGAAGCAGAGGCAGGCTTCTATGTTCCAGGTCAGCCTGGTCTACAGATCAAGTTCCAGGACTGCCAGGGCTACACAGAGAAACCCTAGCTTGAAAAAAAAATAAAAATAAATTAAAGTAAAAAAATAAAATACAGGATTTGGGGGCTGAAAGATGGCTCAGCAGGTAGAGGAATTTGCCACCAAGCCTGACGACCCAAGTTCTATCCTTGGAACCCAACTGACCCCACAGAGTTGTCTACTGATTTCTGCATGTGTGCCATGTAAAATTAGCAAATTATGACCATATTAGATTAAATGAACTAGTGAACTACACTGTCACTAATTCTGTTTGGTTTTACTTTTCAAGGCAAATACCAGAAAGCTTCGCATAGATGCTTCACATTATTGTATTTATGTTGGGTAGAGTTACTCTATAGGTAGAAGCATCTTTGTCTCTGTATGTATCTTAAAAGTTTTGTTTTATGGGATGGAGAGATGGCTCAGCAGTTAAGAGCACTGACTACTCTTCCAGAGGTTCTGAGTTCAATTCCCAGCAACCATATGGAGGTTCAAACCATCTATAAGCAGGTCTGCTGCCCTCTTATGCATGTAGGCAGGACACTGTATACATAAATCTTTTTTTAAAGTTTTGTTTTATATAAATAGATTTTGAAATGTTTTGTTTTTCTATTTTCACTTTTTTGAGAATTTCATACAGGAGTACTGCATTTATATAATTTCTGCCTCACCCTCTCCCCTCTAACTCTTCCTATACCCTTCTCACCCCTTCTCAAACTCATAACCTCTTCTTTATTATTGTTACACACACAAGAAATAAAGGTAAAAAATTAATTTCTTTGTTTCAGGAGTGTTCAACCTTTTGCTTTTGAGACACAATGTCCCCTGTAAAGTTTATGCTTCAGAACAACAAATCAAGTTACAAAAAAAAAAAGTCTCAGTGTTTTAAATAAGTTTACAATGTTGAGCCATGTTTGTAGCTTTGGCCACCTGCAGCCCCTAAGAGCCATGGGTTGGACACTCCCATAAGTATCCAGACTCTGGTATTTTGTTATAGCAACAAAAAGCTATGACATTCAGTGATGGAAATGGTTTTTACAGAACAGCTTCAATGTCATGTAATGTACACATCATAAAATCCACACCATTGGGGTCTGTTGTTGGGGAAAAGGTTGTTTTGGGAAGGAGTCTTGTAACATCACCTAAGTTCTGAAACTGCAGATCTTCCAGACCAGAACATAAGCCACAGTTGAGAAGAGGGGTCATAAGGGGAGTCTGGTGGGTTTGATAAAGGACAGTAGATGATGATGATGATGATGATGATGATGATGATGATGATAAATGGATGGATGATGGATGACAGGTGACCAGTGATGGGTGATGGTGATGATGATGATGGTGATGATGGATGATGAATTGTAGATGACAGGTGACCGGTGATGGGTGATGATGACGAAGATGATTGATGAGTTATGGATGACAAATGACAGATGACTGGCGATGATGATGATGGATGATGAATTGTGGATGACAGATGACAGGTGAAAGGTGATGGGTGATGATGATGGATGATGAATTATGAATTATGGAAGACAGGAGACTGATGGTGGGTGATGATAATGATGATAGATGATTAATTGTAAATGACAGGTGATGGGTAATGATGATGACGATGAATTGCAGATGACAGATGCCAGATGACTGATGGTGGGTGATGATGATGATGAATTATGGATGATGGGTGACAGGTGATTGTAGTGGGTGATGACGATGACGATGGATGTTGAATTGTGGATGACAGATGACAAACAATGGACGAATAATAGATGACAAGGGACTGATCTTGGATTATGATAGGAAAGTACATAGGCACGTGCTGGTGGGAAGATCTGAAGACATTCAAGTTCCAATATAAAGGAAAAGTTTCAGCAAAAAGAGACCCTCCTCAACTCTTTGCAAGAGACTCCTTCCCAGGCATTGCTTAAAGGCTTTTTATCTTCTGATAAAACTGTCAATAGACAATCCGGTCCTTCCCAACCTGCTCTGCTTCTTGTGGGTTATTTCTCAAGCCTGGGTTTGTTTGTGCACTATCTAAAATTCCTACTTGAGAGAGATGCTAAGGAGCTCGTACAGGAAGGTCCAACAAAGCCGGTGCTCTTTGTTCCCATTAACATTTTTTAATGAGTATCTTTCGGTGGTTGTTTTCTTTCTTCCTTCTTCCTTGGCAGCCTGCCTCTGAGGTGTGGATGAGCTGCTCCCTGCTTTCCACACATACCCTTTCCCCAGTGCTGCATCTTCTCCACAAAGAAGTCCTGAGAAAGTACAAGAGCTGGTGCTGGTCTCCAGGAACCCATGTGGTATCAGAGGCTCCACATGGTTTCCAGGGACTGGAAACAGCTCAACAGTTAGAGGCACTTGCGGCTCTTTGAGAAGACCTGGGTTCTATTCCCAGCACTCTCAGTTAGAGGCACTTGCGGCTCTTTGAGAAGACCTGGGTTCTATTCCCAGCACTCTCAGTTAGAGGCACTTGCGGCTCTTTGAGAAGACCTGGGTTCTATTCCCAGCACTCTCAGTTAGAGGCACTTGCGGCTCTTTGAGAAGACCTGGGTTCTATTCCCAGCACTCTCATTTTTAACTCCAGTTCCAGGGGATCTGATGCCCTCTTCTGGCCTCCATGGGCACTGCATGCACATGCCACACAGTCATACAGGCAGGCAAACACACCCATAAAATAATTATATTTTTTTTTAAAAAAAAGGCTATTTTGTAAGGCAACATTTAAGCATAACTTAGCAAATGGGACAGTTTCCAGGGTCATAGAAACTTGGGTTTCTGTAACTGGGGGATAAGAGGGTATCAAGAGAATCCTCCCTATTTTAAAAAGAATCCAAGAACTGGAGACATAGTTCAGCAGTTAAGAGTACTGGCTGCCCTTCCAGAGGACTCCGGTTCAATTCCCAGCACCCACATGGCAGCTCACACCTGTCTGCAACTCAGTTCTAGGAAATCTGACACACTCACACCAATGCACATAAAATAAAACTAAATAAAAAATAACCCAAAACTACACATACAAACCTAAGTGTGACCACAGAAATACATGGCCAATGCTCCTCCCAGGGCCCCTCAAAGTAGGTCCAGGTGGGGGACCAGAAGCCCAGGAGTCACCAGCTTCCCAGCCTCTGGGTCTCTGTCAGCAGGTGTAAAGGGTTTCAGGGGTTTCTAGCCAGCTTTTGGGTCTCCAGAAAATGCTAAACAGAACATTTATCTATTCCAGCAGCCCTCCGGAGCCACACTGTTCTTATCTCCGGTTCACAAACCACCATCCCTGCTGTTCCCTCTCATTTGGAAGCAGCAATTCATTATAAAAACCCGTGTGTATGTGTGTATGCACGCCAGCGTGTGAGAGAGCACACGCACAAAAGCCTAGATTTCTTTTAGACATCCTCCCCCGCGATTTCAGCTCTGAGAGCCTAGTTTCATGCCAATTATGTAATGGCCAAAGCAGGGAGTTTAACCGAGTACGGAAAAGCACCGGGGCAGCCCTTACATAAGCTCCCATGAAGCCTCAGTGAGCCTGCCCCAGGTGTGGAAATGTGGGCTTAGAAAAGATGCCGGTTTTCTTCGGTCCTTAAGAATACCGAAAAGGCTTTTCGCACTTGGTTGACTAGTTCACA
Source organism: Microtus ochrogaster (assembly GCF_000317375.1). Taxonomy (NCBI): domain Eukaryota; kingdom Metazoa; phylum Chordata; class Mammalia; order Rodentia; family Cricetidae; genus Microtus; species Microtus ochrogaster. Next base: position 29,367,809 of record NC_022010.1, on the reverse strand, counting down.
CTCTGATATAGTATAAGAAAATGTCAATTCAGTGGGAGAATAAAATCCTTAGTGAAACCTGATTTTTTTTTTTTATCGTGAAGACAAAAAGAAGCACCCCCACGGGACTACTGAACTTTCAGGGCTCCCTCTGCACAACGCACCGTACCACATTAAGCCTCCCATGGGTATCCTCTGGGTCCACAGCAGCTTTTCTTTGCAGGAAAAACAAGCAAGAACATTACTTGGATGAAAACAGACACAGGCTGAAATGTATTAGCTTCTCTCCCGTCGAACACAAGTTTCTGTCCCCACATTCCACCCGCATACCCGAGGTACCTCGAACCCTCGGAGCCACACCTTAGGCTGCTGAAATGAAGCGCGCACCAACAGCCTCACTCCTGGCTCCACCTGACAATCACCAGAAAGCCATAAACATAACAAACACCGTGGCCCCGAACCAGTGAGAACAAAATATAAGGGCGTCAGACCGTGGTAATCCCTAGACATTCGCGTCTCCTAAGCGTCCCACTTTCATCTTTTTACCTGAAAAACAACTGTGTGAGGAGATCTTTAGTAACTGTCAACTCACAATCAGACAGTTCCGCGGAAGAGCAAAATAAAATTACCTAATAGTTTAAAAGCCATAAAGGCTGGGGGGGGGGACGTCTTTTTCTTTAAATCCTTAGTCAGAGACGTCCCGCTGATTTTTATAACTTCATAAAAAACACTGTTCGTGTTTTAACCCTTGAAATCCTGCCTTATTTTTTTAAAAGGACCTCGTGTCTCCTTTAAATGATATCGAAGCCGTCGCATGCTGATCCTGAAGGAAAGTTTTGAGCTAAGACAGAAATCATGGCTCTGGCTTCCTGCGCTCCTACGGTCTCTGGTAACCGCTCTTAACTTTACCAACCAGCAAATATTTTTGTTAGGCACTTACATAACAAAGAGTGCAGGCGCCTCTGGCACGCCGCCAAGCGTACTTCTCTGGGTGTTTGTATTTAAAATAGAACGGTAGTAACATCACTTGCAAGCCTGTAGTTCCTTCCTTGCATAGGCTCAGAATGAAGAGGGTTGAAAAAAAAAATGGATGTAGCAAGCCTTACCATTCTAGAGCTCCAAGGAAATAACACATCGGTGCTAAATTAAGACGAAGACACGGACCGAATTATCCCGAGCCGGGGGTGGAGGGGGGGAGGGAGCTCTCTTCGGCTAACCCGCTGTCGCCTCTGAAACACGGTGCTCAACCTGGCATCCCGGGAAGGTGCGAGTGGGCTGCAGCCTCTCTCCGGCGGAGCAGAGGATGTGGGCAGCGGGAAGCGGGCGCTCTGATGCCAGGGAAGCCAGCAAAAGGCGCCGCCTCCGCCCCGCTCTGCACCTGTCTCCAGCCGGATCGGGACGCGCGGACAGAAGTCGCTCACCTGGGTCTGGAGGAGCCAAGAAGGATGTACAGAGAGGCCAGGGCAGCCTCCGGGAGCATCCCGGGTTGCGCTATCTCCGCAAGCAGCTCCTTCGCAGCTGGAGTTTGCAGCGCCCACGCGTCCAGACTCCTGACCCACCCGGGTCTTCTGCAACTTGACAGAGCGTGGGCAGAGGTGGCGCAGGTGGCAAGCTTGGGGCACCGGGGTACCTGGGGCCGTGGCCACAGCCAGCCCTCCGCCCGCGCACTTCACCGCTGGGCACCGCCCAAGCCGCCCGGCTCTGATCGAAAGGATAGCCGGGGCTGAGGACGCCTCGCCGGACAAAGACACCGCTCCCGCCCACCCGCCAGCGAGGTGCGGTCCGCGGTGACAGCAGCCCGGCTGCAGCGGCCCAAGGCGCGCACCCCCTCCCGGCCGCCCGGAGATGCTCACGAGCCCGGGCGCCTCCTCTCGGCCGGATCCCCGCGGCGGGGAGCCGAGCGCCCTCTGCCGACCGGACTCGGGCCTGCAGCTCATGGGGCCACAGCGGCCAGGAGCATCCAGCCTCCGACCCCAGGGAAAAGAGAGAACCTGAGGTTGCCGACCTAAAGCCCAGACTCCCATGAGAGAGATAGGCTGTGCTCCGCTCAGAAGAGGGAGCCTCTTCTAATTGTGTGCAGTAGGAAAAATTGAGATCCAGCGGGAAAACTTGTAAGGGATGAAGGGGAGACCAAAGTGGTCATTTAAAGCGTTTTGTGTGTGATTGTGTGCGTGTTGCGGGGAGGGGGTGTCTTTTTGTTTGAGACAGTTTCTTACTTACTATGTAGCCCTGGCTGGCTTGGAAGTCACAAGACAGCCTCCTGCTGGGGTTAAAGGCGGAGACCACTATCTACTTTTCCCGAAAGGTTTGTTGGGAAAAGCAGACTGCTCTTGTCTCAAAACAAGCTTATTTCTGTTTAGTAATTAACAACGTCTCTCAGAAATAAACATGAACGCAGGACTTCACAAGGAGACCCTACCAGGTTGCCTGAAAGCGGCGCACTTGGGAAGCCTGAAGACAAGCCAAGGGCTTCACGGCCTCTGGTTCGCAAGGCTTGGGGCAGACTGAGAAGAATAGCAGAATAGCGAGGCGGTTCTGCCTGGCAGCGTGGGCTTGCTCGCTGGTGCTTGTGCGCTGACTCTCTTGGGAGTCTGGAGTGTGGGAAAGCGGGCTCCCTCCTCCACCCCAGCACTGCCCTACTGAGCAACATTTTATACCAGCTGAATTCTTGTACTAACTGGACTATAGTAAGGGAAGGGAAATCATGAAAGCTCACTTCTCACACGGCTGTCTTTTTAAATTAATCTGTGTGGCCTCCCTTTTCCTCAGGAAGAATCTAGGGTACATTTTTTCCCTCACTTTTCCTGTCACCTTCGAGTGTTAACAAGCAGGTTGACTGGCTGTTATTACAAAGTCCAATCCAATCTAAATCAAACTTTAATCTCATTTCATTTACGCCTGCCCCACTATCCTCCCCTAGCTCACAAACTCCCAGCCTGACCTAAACAGAATAAATAGAACAGCCTCCTTGGAGCCCTTCCCTTCCCTATTAGGGCGTTCTGTGAAGCCTGGAGCCTCCGAGGTGGAAGCAAAGAGGTTCTGACTCCACAGCTCAGGCCACTCCCACATCCTCCAGGGAAGCACACAGGCCGACCCAGCCTTCTACCTTATCTTCTCATGGTGTCCACTGAACTAGAGAAGCTCTAGTTAGCCTCTTCTTTGAGCCTTTTTAGGGAGCCATAACCAGGTTCAGGAATATCCCCACACCCCAGATGACTGGCACCAGCTTCTTACCTCATTTCTCGTCAGGCTCACCTTCCCAGGTCGGAGTGAATGAGCCCTTTCCCTTTTACCCTGATGGCACTGACCACCAACTGCTGAGCCCACAGAATGCCCTCCTAGCAAGTCCCATAGAAGAGAGCAATTCCTCTGTTCTGGCGTGGGCCTACCTGTCTCCATGGCAGCACAAGGCAAGGCACTGAGCTCATGGGAGCATAAACAGCTGACAGCATCCAGCTGTGACTCCCTGGGATCTCCCAGAAAACAGAGGGGACGCCACCGCTTTGCTGACTTTGTTCGCCCTTTGATTCTGTCGGGGTCCCTACTCTATAGCATGGTGTTATTCACACCCTCGAGGTACCGTCCTCCCCCTCAGAGAATCCTCTCTGGAGATGTCCTCATAGATGCTTCCAGAGTGTATCTCACCTACCTCCGAGGCGGTTCTAAATTGTTGACCAGGAAGTTGAATGGTTACAAATGGTAACTCAGAAAGGGCAGCTCATGTCCAGCCCACATAGAGCAGTCATGTCCTGTTGAATTTTTTTTTCCATTTTTTTTTTTTGTTGACGAGCAAAAATGGAAAGCAAAGTTGGTTTTGCTGTTTGTTTCTTTGTTTGTTTGATTGATTGATTTGCTCTAAGTCTGATCCTGCTGGGGATCTCAGAATTCCCAAACTACAAGTAACCTACTGTGCCCAGTAGCTATTCCAAAATCAGCAGCATTTTAATACTTGCACATTTTAATTTAATTTGCATTTTAATATATTTTAATGCTGTAATGGAGAACAGTGAAACAGAATCGAATGTTCTTTTGGAGGGGAGGAGGGGATAGAATCAGCAGGTATCTCAGTGGAGGTCACCACCACTCCCGAAGCGGAGCTTCACAAACCGTGGATACAGGTGGTTTGTTCCCAAAGGGGATCCTAGGAAGCAGGTGCCATGAAATCAAAACAGCAAGACAGCGTGGTGGTCTAAAGAAGAATGGTTCCCCCCCCCAGACACTTATGTGTGAATGCCTAGCCCATAGTGAGTGGCACTCTTAGGAGGTGTGGCCCTGTTGTGTGTGACTTTGTCGTAGTAGCGTGTCACGGCTGAAGTGGGCTTTGAGGTCTTAGAAGCTCAGATCTGGCCAGTGTGACACAGCTGCTTCTGCTGCCTGTGGATCAAGATATAAAACTTTCAGAGTCATGTCTGCCTGCGTGCCACCATGTCCCACCATGATGATAATGAACTTAACCTCTGAAACTGTTAGCTACCCCAATTAAGTGCTTTCTTTTATAAGAGTTGTCATGGTCATGCTGTCTCTTCACAGCAACAGGACAGTGAGTAAGATGGACAGGAAAAGAAAATATGCAATATTCAGAACACTACTGAAGGCCTAGGCTCACGCTCATACAATGCCATGAAGACACCCAAGAAGCTCATACAAGGCCTCTAGGAGCGGTTATTTCAAAGTCACCAGGCAGAACTTCGATTTAGTCTCTGGTTCCTATCCTCTGTTGGCTGGAATTGTCTTTGGGCCTTTAAGTCCCCAAATTTGCCAGGGCTTTAGAAAAACAGATGGCAGACGGGAGACGGTCAGCTTGAGTCCAGCCACTAGACACATCCATCAGAGATTGAAAGGGAAGAGGAGCCAAGAAGGTGCAGGACAGAGCATCAGAGGCTATGCTAGAGGACGGAGGGGGGGGGCGGAATGCCATAGGAATGTCAGAGGCCCAGCAGCTATCACTAAAGGAATAAAGAAAACGGGCTGCATTCACACAAGTATTATTATTCCACCTTCCATAATATTATGTTATTACTATATATGTACCTTGATGACTTACCCCACAGGACGTAGTCCAGTCATCAGAAATTAGAAATGAAAACCAGGCATGGTAGCACATACATTTAATCTCAACTCATGGGAGGCAGAGGCAGGTACATCTCTGAGTTTGAGGCTACCCTGATCTACAGACAGTGAGTTCCAGGACATCCAAGGCTACACAGAGAAGTGCTGTCTTGGGGGGAAAAACAAACAAAGTGTACATTTTCAGAATTCCCCATTCAGATGGAAGCTACACCTCAGTCCTTGGCATCCATATATCCAGAGTCTGGAATGTTTGGGTGAAGGCTTCACCCCAGCCCTTGGCATCCATGTATCCAAAGACTCTGTAATGTTCAGGTGGAAGTTCCACCATAAACCCCCTCCCCTGGGAGTTGCCTTAGTCCAGACTCTGCCCCCAAGAAAGCCCACCAACTAATGACCCCTCCCCAGAGATAATCAAGACCACCCCAAAGGGTATTTAAGCTGCCCCCACCCCGAGACCAAATATGTGGTTTTCCAGTCTTCCTTTCCTGTCTCATCTCTTGGGGACTGGAAAGCCATCTGGGAGCATTTATACCCATCAAACCTGGGTTTTTCTAATTTGATTTGCTTTGGTCTAATTTGTATTATTGCATCGGTGGAGAAACTTTATCAGGTTGCAGAAACTTTTTGCTCCCCTGCATCAAGAATGTCAGATTGGGGCTCATATATTTCTGGCTCGCTCGCTCTCTCTCTCTCTCTCTCTCTCTCTCTCTCTCTCTCTCTCTCTCTCTCTCTCTCTCTCTCTCTCTCTCTCTCTCTCTCTCTCTCATCCTGGTCTGTGTACATTTATAATGAAGACTGTTATGCCCAAATCCACGATGTCCCTGCAAAAGCCAACAAGGAGACGAGTCCCATATGTAAAAGCAATTAGCCTTTATGTTAATCAAGTTTGCAAACTTGGTCTCTCCACATGTCCAACGTATTGGAATAACTGGAGAGCTCAATTAGAATAGGGTTTTATAATAGTAAAGGTGGGGGAGAGGGGTTTCTGAGGTTTTAAGAGCCCTGATTGGCTGACATTTGTCTAAGGGTGTCCTGATGAATGTGTTCTGGCAGGTGTTCCTATCTACAGCGGTTGGAATGCCCAGTATTTTCTTTGGATGGTCTGTTCTTGGGTGGAGGTCGGGTAATCTCAGCTTGTGGTTCCTCCTGCAACCGGGCACTGCCTCAGGGTAAACTACTGAGACTCAGGCCTCCATTTAAATTCATCTATGGCCGGAGTTTTACTCTGGCAGGTGATAATGGTTGGAAGTAAAGAACTGCCTTTGGGTGACCTGCCCACACTTAGCTCATCATGGCTGGCCCCCACAGAGACATCCCCAATCAACCAGCTCCTGAACCACCACCCAGCTCCTAGGGCAGTGTTTCCAGCAAGGTCAGGTTGTGGAGGGGCTCTGGTCCCCCCGCCCCCTCCCCTCTGCCACCAGCAACCTGGCACCAGAGAAAAGTCACACTGTTTCACCCCAATCAAGCAGAACTCAGCACCAGAAGCCCTTGAGGCACACTTCTGAGCTCTGACAGTGTTGTAGCCCTTTTCCTCTTCTAGCATTCACTGGATGCTGAGTGCAGCCTTTGAATACTGCCCGTGCCTCCTCCTTCCTGTCTGGACTCCAGAGCAGAACACTGCAGGTAAGCAATGCCTGGGATTTACCCTTGGCATAGACCTATACGATTTTAAAGAAGCCTGGTATTCTTGATGATATTCATTTGTAACCCAGAGCGCCGTGTGTGATTAACAGCCTGCAGGACCCAGCATAGAGCACTTTGGCTGGATGCTGCCTCACACACACATATACACACACACACATACATACATACATACATACATACACACACACACATACACACAACACATACACACACACACACACACATACACACACACACATACACACACGCACGCACACACACATACATACATACACACACACATACACATACACACACACATACACACAACACATACACACGCACGCACACACACATACATACACACACACATACACACATATACATACACACACACATATACACACACGTTTCCCCTGTAGGGTTGCTTCCCCTTATATTTGAGACTGCACTGCCTTTGGTTTCTGGTAGAAAATAAAGCAAAAGTCATAAAATTCTGTCCCCACACAGAAGGCAAATTCCCCTCAGGCAATTATGTTTGCTACAGCTGAAGCACCAGGAAAATAAAATGGCTACCATCTTTTTTTTTAAATGCCATTTGAATTACAAATGCATGAGCCCCTTGAGAATATAACATTAATTTGAGGCTGTAAGGAAAGTACTACCCATATAAGGGTCTGTTCTTTTATATCCTGTTTTATACGCTTATGGGAAAATAAAATACACTTATTATGGGAAAGCCTGTCAAGAAGTGTATGTATATATTATAATAATGTGTAGTGCACAGAGGTCTTTCAAGGAAGCCTGATATATTCAAACCTAGTTTTCCTAATGTCCCAGATTCCCTACTTTTTAGTTTATGTTATAGTTTCTAAATACATGCACACAACAACACGCACCCAGCAAGGCCATAAATAGATATGTAAATTTTAAAATACAAACACATATACATGAGAAATATTTCTCTTGAGGTCAGTGAACACTGACAGAAACATTAGGACATTATGATAAGGGCAAAGATGGAAAGATGCTTTGGCTGTTTAAGAACACTGGCTGCTATTGCACAGCACCTGGATTCAGTTCCTAGCACCTACATGATGGCTCACAACTACCTGTAACTCTAGTTCTAGGGGACCTGATGTCCTCTTCTGGCCTCCGTGGGTGCTACATGCATGTAGAGCATACAGAGGCTTACAGGTAAAACATCCGCAAACGTAAAAGTAAATAATTAATTAGTTAACATTAGAAAATTAAAAGTATTAAGTAAATTATATTGTTATTATAATTAATTCCCAGGCTATACTTTGCCTTGTATTTCAATGGTTTCTTAAATCTTACATGATATGTTCTTTTTATAAATTAAAGTTGTTCAATTTTTTTGTTATTGTTATATTTATGAACTTAAACAATCATTTCCCACCATGAGATTTTATAACTAATCATTTTCATTTTCTGTTTTTCTAAAACTTTTAAGATATGTAATTCTAGAATCTGTCTGGAATTTTTTTTTAAAAAGGCCCCATTCCATGTGATATAGAGGAGAAGTCTAATTCAGTTCTATTTCCAGTTTGGAAAAAAAAAAACATTCAAATTGAAAACTCATTAGGCTTATGTGAGTAGGTACCATTTTAACTAACGTGTTTGTTTTTCTCTTTACATTTTTAATTAAATTAGCATAATGATTTCACTATGGCAATTATGTTGTGTTTAACCAAGCTGAAATTAAGCTTTGCTTTCTGTCCAGTTCCTCTAGTGAATTTAAATTTACCGGCGCCTCCTAGCAATTCACATTGCTCTTCTTTATTAGCCCAAATAATGTAGTTTCTCTAAAAACAAATATTTCCAAAATCCCCTGCTTGGTATAACCAAGTAGCCCAGGTGCAGCAGCACAGTGGCAGATTGTCCACCATGCCCAAGGCTCTGCATTTGATATTGACATTAAAAATAATAATGAGAAAAATCTAGGGGCTGGAGAGCTTACTGCTCTCACAGAAGACTTGGGTTTTGTCCCTAGGACCAACATAGTGGCCCATAGCCACCTATGGCTGTAGCTGCAGGGACTTTGGTGCCCTCTTCTGGCCTCTAAGGGTACTGCACAGTGTAGTGCACATGTATGCAAGTAAACATTCACACATATAAAATAAAAAATAATTCTTTTACATCTTTTACAGAAGCCAAAAAGACTAGGGGCTAGAGAGAGGTGGTTCATTTATTCAGAGCACTTACTGCTCTTCCAGAGGATTTCAGTTTGACCCCTAGCATCCACTTCAGGTGGCTCCCAGTTTCTGGTAACTTCAGCTCCAGGGAATCCAATACCTCTGGCTTCTGCAAGCACCTGCATTCAAGTGCACATGTATGCACACACACGCACACATGTGCATGCATACACAAATACACACACACTTTTTTAAAGACAAGAAAAACACTGTGTGACTAGCACCCCCATAGTGAAGGTACGTTGGAACAGATGGGGTGCCATGTGTCCTTTGGCAGACCCTTCCCTGATGCCACTAGGCTAGAATTTGCTGGGAAAGCCCACATCAGGATGTCTGTAGGACTTACAGCACAATGTGAATTTGCTTACATATTCCTTCATCCCATCTGGCTAAGATCACTTCATTCTAGTTGGTTAGTATCTGTTCTGGTCCTCAGCACATGGCAGAGGCCAACAGATGTTGGTGGGTTGTCAATTAGCTGATGGTAGGACTGCCCTGGGTGATGTCAGAGTGGACCTTCTAATTGCTGAGCTTTGGTTCTCTTTCCAGAACAGTTTAGGACATGCATGAGCAGCCGTCCCGTCTCTCAACATAGGAAGATGGTGGATGGCCCATGGATACCATATAGGAGATAGAAAGGGGGGGATACAAAATGGTGGTCCTAGTTTCTAACATTCAGTTAGTCTGGGAGTTGTCGTATATTGCTGTCTAGTTTGCTTTCTGGCGCTGGAATGAACACCAAGACTAAAAGCAACTTGGGAAGGAAAGGGAAGCCAAGCATGCATCTAGATGCAAGAACTGAAGCAGAGTTCATGGAGGAACGTTGCTCACTGATTTGTTCATCATGCCTTGCTCAGCCTGCTTTCACAGTGAGCTGGACCCTCCCACATCAACAGCAATCAAGAAAATGCCCCACAGATACGTCTGCAAGCCAATCTGACGAAGACAATCGGATTGTCTCCTCCTATGAGATTCCCTCATCCTATGTATGTCTAGTTTTATGTCAGCTTGAAAGACAGACAGACAGACATAAGCACATGCCACTCTACTTGGCATTCAGAGAGGTGCAGGCAGAGGCTTGAGTCGTATGACTAACACTTCTGCATATGCACAATGGAAGCTCAAACTTCACCTACTTATGAATCACCACCGTGACTAGCACATGTATACAACACACACACACAGATAGACACATACCTATACACACAACACATGCATAAACACCACAACACACATATACCCCACATACACACACCCCACACACAAATACACACCCACACACATACATCCTATACATATCATGCACAAACCCACACAACACATACATACACACCACACACACAAATACACACTCACACATACGCATACCACATACATATCCACTACACACACGCACACGTGCACGCACACACACACACACACACACACACAAAATGGGATAAGAGAAAAAAACTCAACTGATTTCAATGGCATTTTCCTCCTAGGGTTTAATGCCATCACTATCCAAAAGACAAACTGCTATAGAGGCAGGAAAGCAAAGGTTATTATATTATTAAATTATTCATGATTTCCAATCATTACAGAAATATTTCCCAGACTTCAACATTCCTAAAGAAGAAAATCCATGCAAAAATCCTGGTCTCAAATAGAATTTTGAAATTCTTTGTTTGTCCTTTCTTGCTTTCTTTTTTCTTTTTGTTTTGTTTTGTTTTGTTCTGTCTGTCTTTCTTATTAAACAAGTCTCACTATGTAGCCCTTGTTGTCCTGGAACTCACTATGTAGATCAAGCTGGTCTCCCAATTCACGGAGATCCACCTGCCTCAGCCTTCCAAGGGCAGAGACTAAAGGGGCACCACCACCATGCCCCAGCTGATTTTGAAATTCTTGCTATGGCTAACTTTCTTTGGATTTTGAGGTAAAGTTAATATCCAGTCTGCCCAGCAGAGGGCAATCAGCCCACAGCACAGTGCTGGCCGACTGTGGAAGGCTGTGGTCACTAAGGCAAATGTGGGTCCCTTGTCCCCAGACAAGAAAAGAAACTTGTTCCTTTGTTGCGCAGCCTCTCTCCACCTGGCATTGCTAGCTAACATCACATGTCTTCCGGCACAGGGATACAGGAAGGCTGGCTGCATGTCAGGCCTTTAACATACTGGGGGGTAGGGGGGTAAAAGGGGAGTGTTCCGGTCATGACTAATACACAGAAGGACAGGCCCTCACCTCAACCACTTGGGTACAGAACAGCATCAGGTGACCCAGACTCAACCCTGGAGGTGTCCCGGCAGCATGAGGCTCCAAGCCCTGTGCTCAGCCCCCATCCTCCCATGGGATTTCACTCACGGGGACTAAACACAGCCATTAAGACATGAGGAGTTCTGAGATGCTGGCCTTACAGCCCACATGAACCCCAGTGACAGAACAGAGCACAGCCAACCCTAGGAGCTTCAGTAACTCTTTAAGCCTGGCCCAGACCAGCCTCTAGGCTCAGAGCTCCTAAATCTGCAGTGTGCCGAGCCCTACAGGCTTCCTGGAGCCTTCAAGAAAATGTGATGGTGTTATCCACAGGCAAAGGCTGAGGATATCTCAAACAGAACAGCTCATGAACTCTACAAGGTCCCTCCAGGTTCTTATCTCCATCAAAGAAAGAATTCAGAGGAGATTGAGGAGGGAATTTCTTAGGCCAAGGAGTGTGGTCCTCTCGAGACCTGTGGGACTGTAGCATAGCCCTACACACAAACCTCACTGGAAGGTAGGATTATTCCTGAGTCAAGAAGGACCTCACAGGACAGGCATTGCGGCATTGTTGAGCGGCAGTACTCTCTAATAAGTACTGTTTAAATTGCAGGCCCCTTGCTCCTTGCCCCATCATTAAATCTAAAGTTCAAGTCAAAACTAGCATCGTGCCAAGTGGTGGTGGTGCACGCCCATAATCCCAGAGCTCCGGAGCAGAGGCAGGCAGATCTTTGTGAGTCCGAGGCCAGCCTGGTCTACAGAGTGAATTCTAGAACAGCCAGAGTTGTTACACAGAGAAATCCTATCTCGTAAAAACAAAGATCAAAAACAAACAAGCAAAAACAAAACAACAAAACTAGTATCAAACTAGGAATCTTTAGAGAATTTTTAAAAATCATTTTTTAAAAAAAGCCATGGAACCAGCAAGAGAGGTGACACAGTGTTCAGGAGGAAGAGGTCACCTAGGTCTGTAGGGCAAGTTCCAGACTGATGACAGCTACACAGTAATACCCTGTCTCAAAAACAAAAGCAAAAACCAAGCAGGCAAGCAAACCAAGTCATGGTAACTTCACATACTGTTTTCAGATTTCCACAGCCCCTAATCTGTGATATTTCTGCACACCAGTAAGGATTAAAGGATTCTGGTAGGTTTGAGAAAGTTAAGCACAGCACTGGCAGGCCTTGCCTTCCCCCTTCCCTCTCTCTTGTAAACCATAGATTACATCCCTAACGTTAGCCACAGTAGTCTGTTCCCATATTTGTGCACTTTCTTATGCCAGACTCATTCCTAGGGCTGATCACTGACGTCCAGAATCAAAAGCCCCCTTTGGCTGTCCTAACATGCACAGTGCAAACATGCCACTGCATCCCAACCCTCCAGCACCCCAGCCCTTCTGCATCCCAGCCCTCCCTCCAGCACCCCAGCCCTCCAGCGTCCCAGCCCTCTCTCCTGCACCCCAGCCCTCCTGCACCCCAGCCCTCCAGCATCCCAGCCCTCCTGCACCGCAGCCCTCCAGCATCCCAGCCCTCTCTCCAGCATTCCAGCCCTCTCTCCAGCATCCCAGCCCTCCCTCCAGCATCCCAGCCCTC
>NC_022010.1:29352105-29354999 GCF_000317375.1 Microtus ochrogaster | reverse complement strand
AGCATCCCAGCCCTCCCTCCAGCATCCCAGCCCTCTCTCCAGCATCCCAGCCCTCCCTCCAGCATCCCAGCCCTCTCTCCAGCATCCCAGCCCTCTCTCCAGCATCCCAACCCTCCCATTTTCCTCTTTAAAATCACACTTGCAAGATCACTAGCTGCTGTTTTCAGCCTAAGTCAGAGATCAGTCACTCGTCTTCCCTGCTTGATAAAGTATCCATATCTCTCTGTGTGAAAATAGGTGTTTGGGTGTGGCTTGTGCCTAATCCGGGGTCCTGGAGGGAGCACCCCTCCCCCATGCCCTCACTCCTGATGTGTGCTAGACCCTCCTAAGAGTGACTGGGTCACTTCTTAAACTCACACAATTTGTGGTGGCAGAACCAAACTGGGAGACCAGAGGCCGGGACTCCTGCATTTGTCTCTGGGCTCCGTTGAGATTCCTGTGCTACACAGCCTGAGCTCATCATTTGATTCCACGGTCAGCAGACGACAGGCGGCATCTTCTGCCCAGCACTTTGTAATTGATTCTGCTTGTTTGCAGAGCTCAGCTTCCAGGGAGGATGAGCATAACAGTGGTTTTTATTTTCCTTCTCCTTTTCTTAATCAGTCCAAACATACTCTTGGTCCCCAGCAGTTGCAAGTGGAAGGTGAAAACACACAGCAGTGGGCCTGTGAAACACCACAATAGACAGGCATGTGTAAGTGCGTGTCTGCATCTTATTGTTACCGTGATCTCTGGGTTCCTTGTCTAGCTCTGAGCGGGACGCTAGTCCTGGCCCATTGACTGCCGTTAATTAGCTACATCTGCATTTCGCACAGGACTTCCTCAGTGGTGCTCAGGAATGTTCAGTGGGAGACCACACTCTGCATTCCTTCGATTTGTGTCCTTCTAATTAAACTGCAAATGGTGATTGCTTCTTCCTCTTGACGTGAAAAGCTTTGATTTTATCACCGAGTCCCTAGGCTCCTGTTTTATCAAAACCATTTTTTTTAAACCCTGACCCTAAGTAGCCGGGCAGACTGGACGCCAGAGATAACTTTTAGATAATTATCTCATTTCCTAATTGGCAATAACTGTCACCGTGTGATGACCTGATGTGTATTACCAAAGTGACAAGGATTATACACGGCAGTGGAACTAGACTGCACGAAACGCCTCCTTCCCTTGCACGACAGCCACCAGTTTGTCATTCCTTAGTCTTTAAAATGAAAAGACTCTACCTGACCTGTACATGCTTAAAGAGAAATCACAGTAATTGATTTAACACTTTGGGGCAGGGCATAACAATTTGGCTATCTAAGGTAGCACAGTAATAATATCACTGGTAACAAAATAATAATAGTAATAGTAATCTTATTTCTATGCTTATGTTGAGATGGGGGACAGCAGAAGGTCTCCAGGAGCGGCAGTGACAGACAGTTGTAAGTCACCTGATGGGGGTGCTGGGACTCAACCCAGGTCCTCTGGAAGAGCAGCAGCAACAGCAAGTAGGGTTAGGGTTAGGGTTAGCCACCTCTCTAACAGTAATAATAATGTCACTGTTTACTGCCTAGCTGTCTCCGATAGAACACAGACTTGAAAACTGAAAAGGGCTCTGAGAATGCCCCAGTACAAATCTATTTTGTAGAAGAGTAAACAGCGTGCACACCACAACCAGAGCTTCAGATAACAATTTTCAAGATGTGTCACTAAACCCTGGGTGGTGGCAACGAAACCCCCAGGCTCTGGAGACTGAGGCAGAAGGATTTTAAGTTTGAAGCCTGGGCCACACAGCGAGACCCACCCCAACCAAACAAAGCTATTTCTACAGTGAACTCTTGGACCGAATTAGATTCCATAATGAATTTTATGTCTTCCCAGGAAAATGCTTTGCTCTTTTTGCTAAAGAAAAGTAAGTGTCTGTGGATATGCCCAAATCGCTACCTGGCGTGCATAGAAGCTGAGCTATGATCTGCTGGGAGCTTCCAGGAAGACATTCGCTTTCCTGGCACTGAAGGACACAGAGTATTCACAGACAGGTCCTCCTTTGCCAAGCCTAACACCTGAAGGGCATCAGATAGCACCAGCTATGCTGCGACAATTCTATCGGCTGACCAGGAAACTGTTCTTCACAAGCTCACGCGCTGAAATGCTCAAATACCAGCTATGTTCTGGTTTGGAGGTTCTGAAATTTTTTTAATTTTTTTTAATATTTCATGCATGAGTATTGTATTTACATGATTTTGACCTCCCTCTAATTCCTTTCTTGTCTCCCCCCCCCCACTGCCTAGCAAATTCATGACCTCTTCTTTAATTATCACTGTCAACACAGAGATACACACGTCTGTATAGACATATATAAACTCAGTCCATCTAGTGTTGCTCACATGTCCGTGTGTTGAGGGCTGACCACTTGGGGCTGGATGATGACCTACCAGGGGCTCGTCCCTGGAGAAGACTGATCCTCCCTCTCTCAGTAACCATTAATTGCCCACAGCTCTTCATCCAGAGGCAGGGCTTGTGGAACCCTCGCTCCCCTATCCATGCTGGCTCTTTAAGTTATCGTTGGTCATAGAGTCTGAGAAACACAGGCTGCGAAGGAGATGTCAGTAGGATCACAGACCTGACACCCTCTGGGTGGCCACCTCTGCCCCCATGCCATGGAATGCAGACCGATGTCTTCTGCTTCCCGGGCTCCTAGTCAGTGCACTGGAGGTGGAAGTCAAAGGCGTCCATGCTTGCTGGGCACAGTTCCTCCCATCTGATGAGATTCCAGGTCCTTCTGAGTATGGATCTGACCTCCTCCCATCTGATGAGATTCCAGGTCCCTTGGAGTGTGGATCTGACCTCCTCCCATCTGATGAGATTCCGGGTCCCTTGGAGTGTGGATCTGACCTCCTCCCATCTGATGAGATTCC
>NC_022010.1:29346903-29352005 GCF_000317375.1 Microtus ochrogaster | reverse complement strand
TCTGATGAGATTCCGGGTCCCTTGGAGTGTGGATCTGACCTCCTCCCATCTGATGAGATTCCGGGTCCCTTGGAGTGTGGATCTGACCTCCTCCCCAGACCGCACTCCAGCAGCTTGCACTCTACCCCGCCCTGCCCCACTATCGTGCCCACCGGCCTTGCTTCTTTCTCCAGTCATATTATGTACCCTAATATCCATATCCTGAGCTCTGGGCACTCCAGAATGCGACTGCCTGCCTTTGGAAATAGGCCTGGGAAGGATGATGAAGGTTAGGGAGGCCATAACAGTGGGTGGGCCCTAACCCATGCTGACTGACAGGAAGAGAAGGTAGAGACACAGACATACACACAGGGAAAAATAGAACTCTACTAACCAGTGAGAGAAGCAAAGAGAAACCCCTTACCCACAGCCTTAAAGCAAGAGAAACTCTGACACAATAAGCAGCCTGGTCTAAGGTAGTTGAGGCAGCTCAGTCACCATTTACAGAGGATGGGATACCACTTTCTTCACTCAACTACCTTATATGAACAAAATAGTTACCCAGGGAGAGAGAGAGAGACAGAGAGAGAAGGAGAGAGGGAGGGAGGGAAGGAGGGAGAGAGAGAGAGAGAGAGAGAGAGAATGTCTGTCTGTCTGTATTAGTCTCAGACACGTCTGCCATGTACAGGCTGCCAATGAAACCTACAGACCTACAGTCCACGGCAAATTAGAGTCACGAGTCCCCTAGCTGCATAACTACAGGTAGTGAATTCCGCCAACAACCATGAACCCTGGAAGAGCTCCAAACTCCATCTAAGAGTCACCCTGGCTGATGGCCACATTACAGCCCATGGAACAGGTCCTGCTAAGCCATGCCTGAACTCCACAGCTGTGGAAACGTAAGAGAACGGAGGGGAAGACTTTTTCGCCACAAAGCGCATGGTCACTGCCTACATAGCAAGAAGGCTAAAGCATTCCTGCTGATGGATTTTCTATATCCTAGCGTCAGAGACAGAAGTGAGACCAGTGCAGTCACACGACTCTAGGCCAGGCATGCGCATTGAAATCCAGGAATCACACTGGACCAGAGAGAAGAGAAGTTAGAATATGTGGAACTCCCCGCCACCCTCAAACCATTTTTCACCCAAGGTTTGATATGAGTAAAACCACGGCATAATTTGAGAAACACTAGCAAGCTAACCAAAAATGAGCTTCCCTCTCTGTCCTGGCTGTCTGTTTGCCACAACTACAGTCAACTGGAAAGAGGAAACTCAACTGAGGAGCTGCCCAAGGCAGACTGGCCTGTGGCTGTGTCTACGAAGGCTTGATGGTTGGCTGAAGTGAGAGGGCCCAGCCCACTGCAGGTTGCACCATCCCTAGGCAGGTGAATAAATGATGCTCTAGAAAGACAGCCGAGCCTGAGCCTGAGACGGGGCCGAGTGGGTCAGCAAGCAACATTCCTCCATGGTTTATCTGAGCTCCTGCCTGGAGTTTCTGCCATGACTTCACTTACTGATGGACGGTGACCTGGAAGCGTCAGCCAAATAAACCCTTTCCTTCCCAAGTTGTTTTTGGACAGTATTTTATCATAGCAACAGAAAGGCAGACCAGCGCACCTTGCTATCTGGAGATCTCAGACGTGCATCTGCAGGAGATGTCTCTATGCAATGTCTGCGGTAGCTGGGGTCATTCTTCTAAAGCACTTATGTCTGAGCCCCACCTGCGACCCTGCAATCAAGTCTGTAGTCTTATCAAGGACCCTCATATCCGGGAACTAGTCATTAAAAGACATCACCTTAACTGCATTCCATGCAGTGAGATATCAGACACGGAAACGCAAATACCGCATGCTCTCACATACATGTGGAAGCTAGAAACTCCAACTCACCACAGCAGAGAGGAGAACAATGATTACCCAGGGGTGGGCATCGGGGAAGGGCAGGGACAGAGAGGGGATGGTTGACAGGTGTAGGCATCGGGGAAGGGCGGGGATGGAGAGGGGGTCGTGGACAGATATGGGTACAGTTGCACAGAAGAACTTTGAACATTCAGTAGCACAGCAGACAATATACTTGGCATTGGCAATTGAAAAGTTCTAAAGAGAAAACAGAATTTGTTTCTATGTTCCCATGCTGTGTTGCTGCTGTGAGGACCGGATTTCAGTTCAGGCACAGAAGGGGAGCCAGGGAGTTGGCGGTGGACTAATCACTCAATTGACTTTCCTCTCTGAGGGAGTAAAATTTAATTCTCTGGGGCTGATGAAAAAGGGAAACAAACACACACGTACACACACTCACATAAGCACACACACATGTGCACACACACCTTTAGGGTCTTTCCATCATCTCGCTCCTTATTTTTTTCTTACCTCTATCCAGATGTATCCCTTTTGTCCCTCTTGATGTCTTCCTTCTAACAAACTTCTGTTTTTACAACTTATATACCCCAGCAAAACTTTTCAAGCAGTATAAGAATTACAATGTGGTTACATTCTATTTTAAGTGGATGATTACAATGAATACAAGTAAAAATAAATAATGTTTTCCATATCCCTTACATAATCAAACATTTTACATATTACAGGTGAAAAACAAATTATCTCCAAGAACCCACCTCATTTATGTCCAAGCAACTTGTTATAGATTAACAGGGTGTAAGCAAGCAAGGTATATTTCTCAGCCAGTCCTTTTCCTGGCAGATGGCATTCTGCGGTTACAAGGAAAGAATCAGTCGCTTTATTGTTTATCTTAAAAGGTAACCTTAGACCGGGCAGTGGTGGCGCACGCCTTTAATCCCAGCACTCGGGAGGCAGAGGCAGGTGGATCTCTGTGAGTTCGAGGGAGTTCCAGGACAGGCTCCAAAGCTACAGAGAAACCCTGTCTCAAAAAAAAAAAAAAAAGGTAACCTTATAAAAAAAATCTAAAAAGAATCACAAATCTGAAATTGTATATATGAAAAACAACCAGTCACCCTGAAGAGAACACTGATGTAGATGATCCCACCTGAGCCTAACTTGCTGAACCTCTCGGTTCATTGGGGTCACTTAAAAGAGCATAAATAAGGGGTTCCTACAGGAGTGTAAAAGCACGCCCACACCAGAAATCCCATCCCACCCTGTGTGATTGCTCACAAATGTCACATCTCAGGAGCTCTCGGAAGGAACTGCAGGCTTGGAGTCTCCTGGCACCAGCTTTTGTTACTATTTGCATAACCTTGGGTAGGGGCCTTGGGAATCTTGTAAGTTTCAGGAACTTCCCAAGCCTTGTAAATTTTGCTGACTTCCTAAGTCTGGAGTGGCCTCCATCCTGGCTGAATGTTTGAATTAGGAGGCTGTTGGTACACAACATCCCAATACAAAGACATGATGTTAAAGGTGGTGGGTATGCCATTACCTTCACATGGTCATTCCGCACTCTAGGTATCCATTAAATGTCCCCTAAAAGGTACAATTATGAACTGATTATTAACATCACTTTAATCCCATTCAAGATATAATTGGAATTACGCAATCAAGTGCCCCAATTTTTTTTTTTTTACTTATTTTAAAGAAGAAAGAGACCTACTCCCCCTCCAAAGCCAGCTCAGGTCCCCATTCCTATCGTAAAGCCATCTCCGTCTCCATGCTCTCTGTAGAAAGCTGTTGCCAGCTCTTAGGCTGATGTGCAACCTGTTCACTTTGTCCCAGTGCTGGCACCATGGTCATGCTGCCCTCACCCTGGAGCTGCACCCAGCTAATGCCTGCTGGTACCAGGCTCCAGGCACAGGTCAGTCCCTTCAGATCCATGTCTTCGTTAAGGTTTCTACTGCTCTGGTAAAACACCATGACCAAAAACAACAACTTGGGGAGGAAAAGGTTTATTTCGGTTTACAGTCCATCATAAGAGAAAGTCAGGGCAGGAAGTCAAAGCAGGAGCCTAGAGATCACAGAGGAATGCTGCTTACTGGCTTACTCTCCTTGGCTTGCTTTTTAATATAACTCCAGATCACCTACCCAGAGATGACATCACCCAAGGCTTGGTCCTTTCACATCAATCACAAACCAAAGAAATGTAGCCACAAGCTTTCCTATGGAAGTGTTTTCTTGATAGAAGTTTCTTTGTTCCAGATGACCCCAGCCTGTGTTAACAAAAAGAAAAAAAGAAAGAAAAGGAGAGAAAACCCCGCACATTTCATAAGCAGAAACTCTATGATAGAGGCTGCAGATGTCCTGACTCTGGGGAGGTGACCTGGAGAAGCTCTCTGAGTCTCAGTTGACCTCTGACAGCTCTGGCCCTCCACCGACAAGACAGGGGTGTGAAAGGCTGCCAAGAATGCCAACGTGTTGGTTCCTCACTCCACCTCGGCTTTCCCTGCTGTGACCAGTGACAGTCAGTGTCCCCTCTGCCCCCTCTACCACTACGTCAACACACTCGATCCTCCGTGCACATAAGTCCCCGGTGACGACTGTTGCAGACATGCCTGACTAGTTCGCACTGAGCCATCTCTCCAGCTCACTGATTTACATTTTGATGGATCTCTGGCTATTACACTCATCTCTCTTAGCACAGCAAAATAAATATTTGATCTACAAAAGATGGCACCATTACGGGTAAAATACAGAAACCATTCATTCCTGCTTTGAATGAGTATTGACTTTTTTTATTATGAGACCACTCCACAGAGAATACTGTGGTGCTATTTTGTTTGTTCTCTACAAATAAAGCTTGACTAAAGATCGGAGGGAGGGGCTAGCCGTTAGTTAACCATAGAGTCTGGAGGTCTGTACAGACAGACAGGAAGTGAGATGGCTGGGCAGAGAGAAATGATAAGGCGAGGTGGAGAAAGGAGTTCAGTCTCTTTTTGGGCTGAGAGTCATAGAAGTAAGATCTCTAGTGGCTGCTGCTCGGCTTCTCTGATCTTTCAGCTTTCACCTCCTAATATCTCTCTCTGGGTTTTTATTATTAACACCAATTAGAACTCGGGCAGCAGAACATGTTTTCTATGGACAATTTAAGTGAGGGGGCACTTAGCATTTTTTTAAAATATTTTTTATTACTATGTATACAGTATTCTGTCTGCTTGTATGCCGGCAGGCCAGAAGAGGGCACCAGACCTCATTACAGATGGTTGTGAGCCACCATGTG
>NC_022010.1:29335938-29346803 GCF_000317375.1 Microtus ochrogaster | reverse complement strand
TGCTGGGAATTGAACTCAGGACCTTTGGAAGAGCAGGCAGTGCTCTTAACCGCTGAGCCATCTCTCCAGCCCCTTAGCATTTTATTTTTGACAGCAGAGTATTTTCCAGTTAAAATTGCCATTCTACCCATAGATTATATACGACATAGTTAATTCCTTTGATCACAGTCATCAAGTCTATTTGGTGGGGGGAGTACTGGTCAGGGCTAGAGCTGTGGCTCAGTGGTTAAGAGATCTGGCAGTAGACCTAGGTTCAGTTCCCTACACAACCATCTGTAACTCCCGGTCTAAGGGTTCTGATGCCCTCTTCTGGCCTCCGCAGGAAATGCATGCATGTGGTGCATAGACATACATTCCAGCAAACCTTCATACATAATTTTAAAAAAAAAAACTTTAAAATTCTAGTCATCTTATCGTTTGCATCTTTTCCAGGTCCCGTCTCCATTTCATGTACCTTCCTAATAACGGCACAAGGAAGAGGATAACTGACAACCGGAACTGAGTCCTCACTCACCCAGGTTGCACAGCTGCAGAAGGACACACCTACATCCTCACTGCTCTCCTTGCTCGCTGGGTGGCTGTTCTTGTTCGTCTATTCCTGGGTTCCCAGAAGCATCCCTGACATAGTTCCATTCAGTCCTACTTCTTTGTAATGCAGGAATAAACAATTTGTAGGCAAATTGGCATAATTCACTTCCGAAGTAAAATCATTTCCATTCATCTTCAAAAAAAAAACCCCATGGCATTTATGAATAAGTCAACCCTTTATGATGCATTGTTTGCTGTGATCTATTTCTTCCCCTCTGAGCCGCCTCAACCCTCCTGCCCCAGGTTCTCTGGAATGCAATGAGTCACTGGAATCCAGACGCTGAAACATCTGGCCTCAGCTCTGGCCCTGGATTGCTCTAGAACCACGGAACTTATTCATCAGTGGGGGCTTTGGAAACATCCTCTCCCCAAGGATCTAAAAATATTGCTGTCCGTGCAATCATCGCTAGCGGAGCTTATGTCCGCTTACTCTCTTCCTGACAGACAGCAGCATGATGACATGACCCAGGGTCTAGCCAGCCTTTATTTAATGTCTCGCGTAGTGCCAGGGACACAGTAGTTTTCAATACATGTAATATATCTATTGGGAGTATATCGAAAAACTCTGGCCCTGCCAATCCAAGCATCAGTGCGGAGGCCAGAGAAGCAGGAACTTGCTGCTAAGTCAACAGCATGCCCCCAGCTGGTGCCCTAGTTTCTGCTGGCTGTCCCTGTGGACGTCCAGGCAATGTCTTTGCCAACCTCACAACTGCCTTGTCTCCCTATCCCCCTTCGCCTTACAGCAGACTTTAAAGAAATGAGAGACCAGGGAGAAGGTAAGCATCCCCGAGGAGGTCACCACCAACAAGAAAGTGGCTCATGTCAGACTCTCGGTGTGTCAGGAACTGAATATTCTTATAGTGGTATGAATGTTCGTGGACACTTACAGAGGAAAAATCTGTAACGCAAATATTTACTTTAATATTTAAATATGAATTTCTAGACAGGTAAAATCAATAGTGATAAACTATGATGTGTTCATTGAGTATTCCCAAACACTGCCTGCTCTTATTGTCTTTCTGTTGTCGTGGTGTATTGGCTTACAATACTAGATTCTACTTCATCATCGAGAAGTCCAAAGCGGGAACTCAAGCAGACAGTCACTTCCACAGTCAAGAGCAGAAAGGGAGGAATCCATGCACGCCTGCCCCTGCTTCTACCTGCAAGCATCTGGCTTTCTCCTGTCCTCTGCCGCAGGCTTACCTGATGTAGGCATTTCTGCAATCGAGACTCCGGTGATTCTACACTATGTCAAGTGGGAGGCTAAAACTGACCAGCACAGTGCACTTACCATGTTAATATAGTGTTTCATTTCACAGCACAATAATTTTTATTGACCTATATTCACTGTGTACAGTGATAGATTTAATGAGCATGTTTTCATCCAAATATATCAGGTTCCTTAATATAGTCACTTGTCACCACTACCCTGTCTCATTCCTAGTTTTAGCAGAAAGATTTGAATGTTTCCCCATTCTGTTTACCATTGGCTATACATCGTCATGTATGTGGTTCTTATTGTATTGAAGTATACTCTTTTATTCCTAGCTTCTTTGGAGTTTTTATGAAGTGATACTGAACTTTGTCAAAAGCCTCTTCTGCATCTATTGATATGGTCATGTGATAGTCTGTTTGTGTGATGTATTACAGTTACTAATTTGTGTATATCGAACCATCCTGGCCTCCCAGGATTTAAGCCAACTTGATTGTAGTAAATCATCCTCTTGATGGGTTGTTGAGTTTGGTCTGCCTGCATTTTATTGAGAATTTTTGGATCTTTGTTCATCAGAGATATTGGGCTGTCATTTTCTTTTATGTGTCTTTATCTGGGTTGGTGTCGGAACAATACAGGCTTTGCAAATTGAGCCCGGTAGTAATCTTTTCATTTCTGTTTTATAGAAGAGTTTGAGGAGTACCCACCAGTGTTAATTCCACACTAAAAAGTCTGGCAGAGCTCTCTGCCTTAGCTCCATCTTCCTTGAAACTCTCCCACTGTAAAAGTAAAGTTGGGGGAGAAGAGAGCATGCAAGCTGAAGCAAAAGAAAAGAAGGATGAGGAAGAGGCTAAATTAGTGTGTGTACCCATGAAGACCGAAGAACAAAAGTGAGGGATGCTGAAGGCCTGGATACTGGAGGTCAGAGTGCTGGGCGGCCGGGGTGCTGGGAACCAGGGTGCTGAAGGCCAGGGTACTGGAGGCCAGGGTGTTGGAGGCCAGAGTACTGGGAGCCAGGGTACTGGAGGCCAGGGTGCTAGAGGTCAAGGTGCTGGGATCCAAGGTGCTGGAGGCCAGATTACTGGAGGCCAGGGAGCTGAGGGCCAGGGTGCTGGAGGCCATGGTGCTGGGAGCCATGGTGCTGGGAGCCAGGGTGCTGGAGCCCAGGGAGCTGGGAGCCAGAGTGCTGGAGGCCAGGGTGCTGGGAGCCAGGGTGCTGGGAGCCAGGGTGCTGGGGGACCAGGGTGCTGGGAGCCAGGGTGCTGGGAGCCAGGGTGCTGGGGGACCAGGGTGCTGGGAGCCAGGGTGCTGGGAGCCAGGGTGCTGGGGGACCAGGGTGCTGGGAGCTAGGGTGCTGGAGGCCAGGGTGCTGGGAGCCAGGGTGCTGGGGGACCAGGGTGCTGGGAGCCAGGGTGCTGGAGGCCAGGGTGCTGGGGGACCAGGGTGCTGGTGCAACCATAGGACTGTGTGCTACGGTTGAAAATAAGTCTCGGTAGAGCTGGAGCTCCACATCCCCTCTCCAGGACCACCTCCTGCCTTCCTTAAAAACAAAACCACCCCCGCTGGCCCTCCATCCTCCTGCAGCATTCTGGACTAGTTCTAGCCTCACTTGTGACCAAGTGTAACTTGTACAAAATAAATTATCCTCTCAGTCTCGGGTGAAGAACAGAAAACAAAAAATGTCTAGTAGAATTCACCTGTGTCCATCTGGGCCTGAGTGGAATTTTTTTTTAATTGGGAGACTATTACCATTTTCATATCATCCTTTAATCAATCTTCTTAAGCTGTGAATATCTTCTTTATTTAATTTTGGTAGGTTGCATGTGTTCATAAATGTACCCATTTCTTTAAAATTTTCTGATTTATGAAAATATAGGTTTTCAAAATACGAGCTTCTGAATTTCATTTGCATATGTTGTAATGTCTCTCTTCAATCAGTTATTTAATCAATTTGGATCTTTTTTCTCTTTTGGTCATTTTAGATAAGGACTTGTCAATTTGCCTTTTCAAAGAACCAATCATATGCTTCATTGATTCTCTTTATTACTGTATTCATTTAATACTTCTCTAGTGTTTATTATTTCTTTCCATGTTCTGATCCCAGGTTTAGCTCAGATTTCTTTTTCTAGGACCCTGAGAAGCATCATTAACTTATTCATTTAAGTTTGGTATGTATGTATTTGGTTTTTGTTTTTTGAGACAGGGTTTCTCTACGTAGTCCTGGCTGTCCTGGAACTTGCTTTGTAGACCAGGCTGACCTTGAACTCACAGAGATCACCTGCCTCTGTCTCTGTGTGCTGGGATTAAAAGCATGTACCACTCAACCTGGCTGAGTTTGGTCTTTTTTTCTTTTTGTTAAGATTTATTTATGTATGAGTGCTTTGCCTGCATATACACCTTCACACCAGTAGAGGGCATCAGATTCCCACTGTAGATGGTTGTGAGCTGGGAATTGAACTTAGGACCTCTGGAGAAAGAGCCAGTGCTCTTAACCATCTGAACCATCTATTCAGCCCCTAATTTTTTAAAGTTATTTTGTTGTTGTTGTTTGTTTTGTTTTGTGTTCTGAGATAAGGTTTCTCTGTGTAGCTCTGGCCATCCTGGTACTCACTCTGTAGACCAGGCTGGCCTCAAACTCAGAGATCCACAGTTGTGAGCCATCAGACATGGGCATTCTTAAGCACCAGGCTTCTCTCTAGCCCCTTGTCTGTTTAATTTTACATGAGCCGTCATGATGAATTGTCCTTGCTTGAGTTCTGTCCCCAGCGCTACTCAGGAGGAAAGCTAACTGCAATAATATGTAAGGATGGGGCAGCCGTCCTGGTATTAACTTGAGAAGGAAGAACCTGTCCACTTCTTTTGACTCCCCAGCAAGGTTGAGGCAGAGGCAGTAGGATACTAGTTGGGAAATGGAGTTGATTCTTTTTTGGAGCTAAAGGTATTAATAATTAATAATTAAGAAGCAAAATGGAGAGGGCCTGAAGAAAGGGGGGAAAGAACATGAGCAAGTCATTGAGAAATCATCTGGAAATTATTACAGAACAGGAGAAAAGAAAGGCAAAGCAATTCAAGCAAAAAAAAAAAGGCTAAATCAAAACAACTAAAAATTGAAGTTAAAAAGCATAATTAAAAAATAAAAATTATAAGTCAGGCAGTGGCGCACGCCTTAAATCCCAGCACTCGGGTTAAAGAAAATGGCTCCTGAGACCTGAGAAGGCTGAAGCCTTTGAACTTCTTTTACAAGACTGGACAAGGAGGGAATACTTTAAACTAAGGAAAAGGAAGCGCATAGATAAAAATTTGTTTTGTTTTTTAGGAGGATGGTTGTTATAGAAGCCTTCTTCCAGGAAACCAGTCCTTTCCCACCTAGAGGTCCATGTTTCCTGAGAAAAACACAAATAGCCTCTCTCTCTCTCTCTCTCTCTCTCTCTCTCTCTCTCTCTCTCTCTCTCTCTCTCTGTCTCGCATAGTGTGGAGATTCAGTTAGTTATTAAAAAGCTGCAGACCCCCAACCCCCGATGTTATCGGTACAGGAAGGGTATGAGTAACTTTGAAGAAAGCCTGGAGAGTCAAGGGGCAGAAATAAAGCAGGGAGACAGGGTGTGGACCTGAGCAGCTGGACAGCAGGGCAGTATGCAATTCTCCTCGAAGAAGATGGCTGGATTTCAGCCAAGGATTAAGACGCAAAACACTCTAGGACAGAGACCTTGGGAATAAATCACTCTTCAAATCTCTCCCTTCCCCTCTGGGAAGGAACGTGAAGGGACTAGTTTTAGTGAACCGCAGCACCTCCTGGTGGTGGACTGATGAAGTGCAACTCGTGTGGTGTTTGAAAATGGCCTATGAGGAAAACGGGGAAACAAACAACCTGTTAGGGTTCCAAAGAAGTAAGACTTCTCTGGTTGGGACGCTCTGGATTTTCTTAAACACCAGACTGCATCTCCAGATGTGCTGGCTCCAGCTTGGGATTTTGTTCCAGGGGCCAGAGACAGGGCTCAGGCCCCAGCATGGCAGGTGTGGATTATACAGGTAATCAGCAGGGGTACTGGTGCTCAGTGGGTAGAAAATCAACAAGAGAAAGTATCTGATGTGGGATCCTAGCTGCGTTGATCTATTAGGCTCACCAGGAAGACAGGCGAAGATGTGGAACCTCCTCAAGCGTCAAAAGCGAAATGCAGTAACTGAAGTGTGTCTGGGGGGGGGGGGGGAACGTCCTAAACTTAGCCCTCAGGGCTCTTTAATAGAATTAGATTTCACAAGGATGTGTTTTGATGCACCCAGGACGGGATCCTCTGTTACCCAACCAGGCCCAGTTCGCCCACTCAAGTGAGTGGTCTTCCGAAGAGCTTATTCATGAGGGAGTGAAACACCCCCAACACAAGGAGGGCTCCCCTGAAGACATGCTTGAAGGGGACTATGGGGTAGAGACACAGGCTTGTCTGAAGCACAAAGGAAGGGACCGGAGGAAAGAGACGTGATGCCATCTGTCACGTGATGTCATCTGTCACGTGAGCAGTTAAACTTCATGGTTCTTCCAGTAATGTGTCAGAAATTGACCATGTTGGCATAAGGTGTGGGTGGAGCTTCAGCCTTCCGGTGTGAAAGGCGACTCAGGGGAGACCTGTGTGGGTCCCCCTGAAGGTTGGAGGCTTCAGTTTGAGATCAACAAACTATCCTCAAGGCCCTAAGACATAACATATAAGAAGAGCCCTTCAAAGTCGCACTACAAAGTACTCCAAATAGAACACGCAGAACTAATACAGACAGGCCTGAGTTTTCATCGGGGAGGCAGCAGTTGTTCTGGCCAGGATGGGCATGAAGGTGATCACCCGGGAGGTGGCAAACAGGTGAGAACGCATGGGTCTTTATTCTGTCCCTAAAGACGCTTGCTTTCTGGAGAATTTCTGAGAAATGACATGGCCACTAAAACAATGACTCCCGCATGTCACTGTGTAAACACCGTACCCCTGGATCAAAGAAACTGCCCATGAAAGAAAGTGGACCGCGCCAGTAATTCCACCTTTCAGACTGTTAGGTAAGGGCCAGCAGAATAGGCCCGATAAGGCTGTTTCTTTAAATGCTGAGGATGTTAAACATAACGACCCTCAAGAAGTCTGAACCAAGCATCTCGTATGATCCGACCCACGATGTGCTAAAAACCACCCCGCCACCCTCCTGTGAGGTCAGTACTATGGTCACCATCTGAAAGATGAGGAAGCAAAGGAAACAGCTCAGAGAGTCCATTAACTTGCCTAAGGCCACTATGACTGCACCCTGAGCTGTGCGCTGGCCTCCTTCCTGGACTATATAGGATGCTGTACTTCCTGGCACCTGCGGGTTCCCAAGCACCTTTCAAAGTGCTCGGCAGGCGTTCCCTCACTGCTCATAACAACACGCAGGAGAACAGGCAGCGTGGAGACACCGTGTCACAGCGAGAACCTGAGACCCACAGAGACTCCGTGAGCCACCCATGACAGCAAGCAAGTGCCAAGGGCCAGAATGGGACTTGAAGGCAGGCGATGTCTGCTCTGAGGCCAAAACCTTCACTACCTCTGTCTTATGCAGCCCCAGGTTGCTGGGTAGTTTCTATACAAATAACCTAACAATTTGGCTCTTGTGGGTTTTCTTAAAGTCGGTTTGTGTTGGGTGATTCGGTTTTTCATTGTTTTGTATTTGACAAGGTCTCACTGTGTAGCTCTAGCTGACCTGGAACTCCTTATGTAGACCAGGCTGGCCTTGAACTCAGAGATATCCACCTGCCTCAACATCTCAAGGGCCCAGAACTAGAGGTTTGTACCACTCTGCACAGTCTAAAACAATAATTTAAAGCCACAGTAAGAATGAAGGAAGTTGTGGCAAGGAATACCCACACAATGACAAGACTTGTCATTGTCAGAACTGGTAATGTCACTAGCAGTGACATACCAGAAAAGATGGACTTCAAATGGGAGGAGTTGGGTCACTAAATCAGAGGAAAGGAAGACCAGGAAAGAAAATATGGCTATCCTCAAACACCTGAGCAGGGAAAGCTTCTAAGACAACACAGGACACAAGCTGATAGAGAGCCCAGTGCTCCCCACTCATGACGATACAGTGCCCAGTGCTCCCCACTCATGATGATACAATGCCCAGTACTGCCCACTCATGACAATACAGTGCCCAGACCTCCCTACTCATGACGATACAGTGCCCAGACCTCCCCACTCATGACGATACAGTGCCCAGACCTCCCCACTCATGACGATACAGTGCCCAGACCTCCCCACTCATGACGATACAGTGCCCAGTACTCCATGCCTATGATGATACATGCCCAGTGTTCCCCACTCATGATGAAAGAGTACCTGATACTTCCCCATCCAAGGTCATATAGAACATGATACTCCCCTACCCAAGATCATATAGATAGCACCCAGTTACTCCGCACACCAAACTCACACAACATCACTTCAGTGTACTTGAACCTGGCCTATTTGACTCCACTGTCTTCCTTTTTGCACTCTTATTGCTCACTGGACTCCATATCTACCTGTTCTTGTAAGAAGAGCTGAAACAAGTCAGATGGTGGCGCACGCCTTTAATCCCAGCACTCGGGAGGCAGAGGCAGGTGGATCTCTGAGTTTGAGGCCTGCCTGGTCTACAGAGTGAGTTCCAGGACTACTCAGAGAAACCCTGTGTTGAAAAAACAAAACAAAAAAGTGCTAAAAAACAAATAATAATGCTATGTCAAGTCCAATTTGTCACTTTTTTACTTTGAGATACAGGCCCACCAAAAGTAGCCCAGGATAGCCTCTTCTTTTTAGCCTCTACAGTAGCTGGGATTACATAAAGTTTATTTCACAGTAAATAAATACTTTTGAAGACTTCATACTACACAAGAATTATTGTCTGGGGCTGGAGAGATGGCTCAGCAGTCAAGAACACTGACTGCTCTTCCAGAGGACCAGGGTTCAATTCCCAGCACCTGCATGGCAGCTCACACTGTCTGTAATTTCATTTCCAGGGGATCTGACACCAGTGCACGTAAAAATAAAAAAAAATAAAAAATAGAATTATTATTATCTGTTCTGGACTGAGCAGTCAGCCCTCCTTACCCCCTCCCTAATCCCATGGTAGAAAGTGAAAAGTCTACCTGGAGGCCGTTCCCTGGCCTCTCTTTAGCCGGATGCTAGAGGGTGAGAATGGGTTGGAACAGAACGCATTAGAACATGGACAGTGACACACACAGACACACACGCACGCGCACACACACACAAACACGAGCACACACACATGAACATGAGCATACACATGCACACATATACGAACGCACATGCACGCAGAGCAGGGGCAGGGAAGCAGAGAGGGAGGGGGAGGAGAGCCTTTGCACAATGAAGTCTATTTCCAGCTCATGTCCCACGTGCAGTGCGGACCAGGTGGGGAAGTGTTAGCATCCCCAGACTTTGGCTGGTGGAGAGTCACTTCCTTCATACTGGTAGAATGGGAACTGAATTGGGCATAGACTCTCATGTCACCTTCTGCCCACATTTCTTGGGCAGAAGCAAGTCTGTACAGGATGTGTACAACTTTAAAGGAGGCAATAAAATGCAAATTTAGACTGTGTTGAGAAACAGAGAATTCACTTACGTCCAACCCTAATGACTGGGACATCCCGTAAATGTCACCGGAGAAAGGAAATTGGGGCAGAGTACAGAAGTGTGTGATCACCCCCCCTCCCAAAAAAAAGAGGCCTCTTTAACTCTGTGACCTCAACTGAAGACTGACATGAAGATTTTCCCAAGACCAGTAGCAGGTGTTGAAAAGGAAATCAGCCAGGAGCTACTGAGCCCCAGTACCTTGGGCCTTTAGGTAAGCCACAAAGTCCATCTCAGTGTTAGTGGTGTGCTCAGCCCATCCGCCAACAGACAGCCTCCGACAGGGTCCCCTGGAGTGAGCAAATGAGGCCACCTCGGGAACAAGTCAGATGATGTCTTCCTCAAGATCTTACTATGAAAGAAAAACCTCCCCTTTCCTCCCCAGTCCCTTGGCCAGAGCCCCAAACTGTCTAAGGTCTGGAGTTACCCCGTTTATGAATGAACCGCTGCCTGCTCAAATCAGTGCTGTAACAGGGCGAGAGAAATGTGTGCAGGCACTAGGGAGGCGCTGCAGGGGGCTGGCGGCTACTGATGCACACTGACGGGATGAAGAAGACGTATTGATATAAGAACTGGACACTAAGCTCTGAAGTCACAAAGCCTCAGAGTTGGCCTGTGCGAGCTTTAGGCAGAGAAAATACTTGAGATTGTCTTGTTCACGGCCCATGATTCTTTTTTTTTTAATTTTTATAGATATATTTATTTTACTTTTTGGGCATGAATCTTTGGCCTGCATGCAGGTATGTGTACCACATGAGTTCCTGTCGGAGTCCATGGAACTCAGGTTATGGGTGGTTGTGAGCCAACATGTGGGTGCTGGGAATTGAACCTGGGTCCTCCGAAAGAGCAGTCAGTGCTCTTAACTGTTGAGCCATCTCTCTAGCCCCAGCCCCGTGATTCTTAATGAATATTTAATAGCAAAGAGTGGTCCAGTAAGAGCCGGAAGGATGGCTCAGTGGTTAAGAAACCTGGCTGCCTTTGCTGAGGACCCGGGTTCAATTTTCAGCACCCACACGGAAGCTCACAAGCATTTATAACTCCAGTCCCAGAAGACACAATGCCCTCTTCTGGCTTCTGAAGACACCAGACATGCAAGTGGTACACACACATACATGCAGGCAAAACTCTCAGACACATAAAATAAAAGTAAGTAAATCTTTTTTTTTGAAAAGTAGTCCTGTAGCTAGGCAGTGGTAGCACATGCCTTTAATTCCCAGCATTTGGAGGCAGAGGCCAGCCTGGTATAATACGTGAGTTCCAGGACAGGCAGAGCTTTTACACAGAGAAACCCTGTCTTGAAAAACCAAAAGAAGGGGAGGAAGGAGGAGGAGGAGGAGGAAGATGAGGAGGAGGAAGCAGAAGATGAGGAGGAAGAAGAAGATGAGGAGGAAGAAGAAGATGGGAAGGAAGAAGATGAAGAGGAGGGGGAG
>NC_022010.1:29322845-29335783 GCF_000317375.1 Microtus ochrogaster | reverse complement strand
AGGAGGAGGAGGAGGAGGAGGGGGAGGAGGAGGAG
Source organism: Microtus ochrogaster (assembly GCF_000317375.1). Classification (NCBI taxonomy): domain Eukaryota; kingdom Metazoa; phylum Chordata; class Mammalia; order Rodentia; family Cricetidae; genus Microtus; species Microtus ochrogaster. The sequence goes on along the minus strand of NC_022010.1, from coordinate 29,335,748 downwards.
GAGGAGGAGGAAAGTAGTCCGGTAGAAGATGTGTGCTCAGCCTGCCGTCTGTGATTTGATGCAGCCTCTACAAAGGGTATCATGACTTTGATCTTTAGCTCACTGATTCTGTATGCAGCTACTACGCCAAAAGGGCCTGCTATTCCTGATAAATTTAAACTATGGCTTTTGGTGAAATGAAACAGTAGACAGAGCCAGGACTACTGGAAGGGAAGGGAAGCCGATGATGGCAACATTCTCACATCTTCCCCTGGCGGCACTCTGGAAGGCTGATGTTCGTGCACTGGACTTCTCTTACTGGGGAAGCCCTAGAGTGTGTGACAGTCATTCACTCCAAGCCCCTGTCTTGGCTCTGTGACCCTGAGAAAGGAGAATACACACCTGAGCTGGCAGAATGAGGATGTGCTCAGTTCACAGGAGAGCCCACAAGCTGCTGGCGGAGTAAGTGGCCTCCGCTGCTTCCTGCATTTGCTCTGCTCTGCAGCCAGAAGTTACCTGAGCACGCGTTTGCTTCTTGCAATTCGTCATTTCAGTGAGGTGCACGTTTCATCATGGGAGAGAAAGAGCCAGAGAACACACTGCCAAGCGCTGGCAATACAGCTTTGTCAGTAGGGCAGGCGGCCAGATTTAACCTAACAGCAGTCCAGGTGATAGGGGCGCGTGCGCAAAGCTGCGATGTTGCTCCCCTGACGCTCAGGCTGCCTGGGAAAGTCTGCGTGGACCTGACCGGATGCGCGAAGTGAATTGAAGCTCCTGAAGCCTGCTTTTATGCCCATCTTATTAAACGCTAGAAGTCCACCCGACCCTGCCAATACCCAATGACCAGCTCACCTGCCTGAAATCTTTACAAAGTGACCAATGTCTATACTTTCCTAGGGAGACCTTCTAATGTGTGCCCGAACTACTTAAAGTACATATTTTTTAAAACCATTTTTAAATGCTGACTTTGGGTTTGGGGTTTGTCTGTGGTCCTGGGGACTAAAGCCATGCCTCACCCGTGAAAGGAAGGAGTACCTTATGTGGATTCCAGGCCAGCCTGGGCTGCAGAGTGAGGTCCTGTCTCGAAAACTAAACCAGGTTCAGAAGCGCCATGTTAATGCCTGCCATCAGAGCCATCTACTCTGAAAAAAAAAGTTTGATTGTCCTCTGGCGAATGCGTCCTCATGACTACTTGTTTTGGCAATTCGAGTGAACAGATGGTCTAGTCAGACCCGAGGAGCTCACACTGAAAATGTTTTTCTTTTCGGTAGCATTGCCTCTAACATCCAGATTCTCCCTCGAAAGGTGTAGCTGGTAATGATGGGCTCCGGACACACCACTCCAAAATAGGCACCGTGGTGTGCAAGAAGGCGAAAACAGAAATGCCACTGTCACTTCCTCTCAAGCAGGAATTAAACCCAGGAAAGAGGCTGTGGGTGCAGCTGGATTGTCCAGCATGGTCTTAGGAACCATGAGGTCCTGGGGTTGATCCTGAGCAACAACTAACAAACCAGGCAAGGTCTTCTGACCTCCTCGAGAGGTACTGTTCCTACAGAATCACAAGGGAAGAGTCTGGATAAGCAGTCTTTGATAGCCCACCTTATTAATACAAAATGGCACTTTATTATCCAATCCCTTATCCCTGCAACAACCTCCTTCTTCATCTAACTAAGCCAGAAGGGAGTTGGGCACACCTCTCTCAAGCTGCAAGGCTCCATTCCAGGGGCCCCTGGGCTTGTCAGCACGGCCTCCCACGCTTGAAATCCCCTTTATCTGGCATTTCTAGGAGACTCCATCTCACAACAAATGCCCTGTTCCTCTGGCTCTTGTAACCTTCCCTCCCCCTCTTCTGCAGTGACCCCTGAGCCTTTGGTGCAGGAACTGTGTTGCTGATGTACCATCTAGGGCTGGGATGACATGCTCTTTGCATCAGACTAGCTACACCACGAAGTCCATCAACATGGTGGCCTAGGCAAGACCCGAACAAGGATGACACCCACGGACATGCTAACATGGAAAGGGAAAACTTGAGGGGCCTCACTCAACCCTAGCAATGAACTGGGGGCAAGTGGGGAATGCTGAAAGGGGGGTAACCATCGTCCCCAGGATAGAGCCCTCAATTGATTATCCAGTACCAAGTGGTCAGCTCTAAGATCATATACATACAAGTAACATTATAAGGATGGAGTAGGTTGTATTTTTGTGTTTATGTATTTAGGGATGCATGTGTATATGTATATATGATGTATATATACATATGTATATGTATATATATATGTAACAACAATTAAATAAAAAAGGAGATCATGAATTTGAGAGAGAGCATGGGGGTTGAACAGGAAGGTTTAAAGAGAGGAAAGAGATGGGGGAATAATGTAATTTTATTATAATTTCGAAAAATAAATTATTATTTTTAAAATCTATTTTATTGTCTTTAATAAAAATAAGAGGCTGGGGCATGCCTTTAATCCTAGCACTTTGGAGGCGAAACCAGGAGGCTCTTTACCAGTCTGAGTCCAGCCTGGTCCACAACAGAGAGCTTTGAACTAGCCCAGGGCTATACAGTGAGACCCTGTTTCAAACAACGACAAGAAAACAAGACAATAAAAACCCTCGCATTAAAAACCTGTAGCCAACTCCTTTCATTGGGTCTTCATTCCCTTATGAATTTTTCCTATCCCAGAAAGTTCATGTTAAGTGGATTTCTGGGCTTTCCCCTTACTGTGGGAGCCTCTGCTGCAGATCTAAGAGTACAAGGGAAGACACTGACGAGCTGTTGAGACATTTCCACACGGTTGGTAGCCATCCAAAACGGTGTTCTCCGGAGGGTGTCCATGACACACTGTTCTGGTGAAGCGGCAGAGAGACAATTCCCAGGCGACAGTTGGGCTGGAAGTGATGTGACGTTTGTACGTGATGAGATACTCATTTCTGAAATAAAAAAGATCCGCGAAGAGAAGAATTATGACTACTACTTACAACAACTTTTCATAAACATCCCCAGGTTCCAGGCACAGGACAAAAGACGTGACTCACCCTTCATGGAGGGCGGCACAGCCAGGGAAGTGGCCCTGGGGAGGATTGCTTCCGCAATCATGCCTGAGGGTGGCTCTCCAGAGGTCTGTAGGAAGCTGATAATAGGGCATTTTGCTGGAGGGTCGCTGGTGAAAATCTAAGTTTTGAAGAGGATTTCCTCAGTTAAAAATGTCTCATTTCCAGATCTTGCCTTGAATTTTTACAGGTCCACGACTAGAAAGACTTCAGGCTTGAAATGACAGACATCGAACTGACTTGTTTGCCACTGTGCCTCAAAATGGGATAGTTCTTGAGAGTGTGGCTTGGAGTCTCCTTCCTGTTGCTGCTCGCTCTCTCTCTCTCTCTCTCTCTCTCTCTCTCTCTCTCTCTCTCTCTCTCTCTCTCTCTCTCTCTCTCTCTCTCTCTCCCCCCCCCCATCTCCCCTCCTGTCATCCCGTTGCTGTCAGTATGCCCACAACCCTACCTGCAGGAGGCCTTCCCATAGTTGCAGGCATCAATGTGTACCCGCCGCACTTCTCAAAAGGCTACACCCCAGCCTCTTTGGTCCCACTTGGTCTGAGGTGGGGTTAAGAGTCTGAATCTTACAAACATTCTAGAAGGTTCCTCAGACCTTCAGAACAAGTCCAGAAACATTGAAACCTGGTCAGTTTCTTGTATTAAAAAAGAAAAAAAGAAGTAGAAAGTGAGTGTCTGATGTGCACATTGCTGGCAGGGATATAATACAGTGGCCGTGGACAGAACTCTGCAGTCCCTCCAAATGTTGTGGATTCAAGTACAGTGTGATCCAGGAACTCCCATGCTGGACATACACTGGACAGGTCTGAAAGCAAGCTCTTAAAGAGGCTGTATGTTCATCAAGCAGCCCAGATAGCTATTAATGGATTTATTGCATATAGTTTGTATATGCCGCTGAATGTGGCACAGCCTCGAGAAGGAAGTGAGCCCTGGCCAATGGATGAGCTGTGAGAACATCATTCTGCTAGAAACAAAGCTTTCACAAAAGGCGAATCGCTCCAAATGGATGCAGGACCTAAAGGAGTCCAATTCATTTATAGCCGCATGGAATGGTGAGTGCCAGGGCGGGGAGCAGAGGGATGAGGGATGGCTGCTTAGGGTACAGATTCTCATAAGATGAGGTGCTTTGGGTGGATGGCTGTGATGGCCACACAGCACTAGGAGCTGGTCAGTAGCAGTGAGCTACAGACTTAGAAGTGGGGAGCATGGCCAACTGTAGCTGGCGCACACCTGTGATGCCAGCACTGGCGAGGTGAGGAAGGAGGGTCGTTCAAGGTTCTCCACAGCTATAATCCGAACTCAAGACCAGTGTGAGCTGTGTGGGACCTTGTCTTGAAGAAAAAACAAAAGGCAAATAGTATTGAATGAATTCAACAGAACTGAAAACAGTTATTTTAAAATCAAACGGCAAGGACATCGCTCAAAGTATGAATTACTAACCCCGTGTCTTTGTTTCTCAGGCAGGAGGTGGAAAAATCTGAGTCAAAATTCTCTAGGACCCATAGAGACTGCGCAGTCTGCACAGTTGGCCAAGCAATGCACAGCGCAGATCCGCATCTCATTTGATCCACATTCAAAGACAGCTTGTAGTGATCCCAAGGTCAGGGCTGGAGAGAGGGCTCAGTGGTTGAGAGGGATGGCTGACCGCTCTTCCAAAAGACCAAGGTTCCATTCCTAGAGCTCACCTGACAGCTCACAACTCTCTGTGACTCCAGTTCCGGGGGACCCACACCCTCACACAGACATATACATGCAGGTAAAACCCCAATGCACACAAAATAAAAATTAGAAAGAAAGAAACTAGTAACGTAAGACATCGGTCACTTCAAATTCATCATTAGACAGCTTCCCCATGCTCTCCTAAACACATGCTTCCTTAGACAAAACCGGCTACAGTATCAACGCATCGCCGCTTACTTTAAATCTGATTGGAGAGATGGAGGACTGGCGGAGAGGACCTGAGTTTTCTTCCCAACATGCGTGTTCATCAGTTCACAATCCTGGCACAATTCTGGACAAGCGCAATGTGTGCTCGGGTGTGTGCGCGTGCACGCACGTGTGTATGGCAGTGGTGTTAAAGTCTCTGTTTGACAGCTAGGTTTCAAGTTGGCTTCGGACCTTCTAGCTCTACTCTACTCGCCCTCCCCCAAAGAACTTCTAGAAACTTGCTATGCTCCAGAGCCTTGACCCTTGACCAAATGCAAAGAAAATGGTGGTAGTTGGTACCCAGCGACAGCCCGCAGATTTCTGGCTTCACAACTGACTCCAAAGTCACACCCAGGCTCCCTGTGGCCTCCTATAAAACCTCCTCCCAACTCACCATAACTTGGCCCTCCTTTAGCAGTTTCTGTGGATGACACGCCCGGGCTGACACATGACAACACATGCTCCACTAGGGGCCGTCAGAGGGCAGGACACAGAGGCCACAGCTAAGCCTCCAGGCTTTCTTTCCTCCTGTCTGATTTTCAGGAAGTTCCCTTCCAGATCTTTGAGCACTTCCTGTTCTCCTCACCTCAGTCACCGGTTAGGCTCAACGTGACTTTTTTTTCCTATAGGGCGTATATGGGACTGACTCCTAGAGGAAACAGGACAGACATAAATACACTTTTGTTGAGGCTATAGGACCTGAGAACAATAGCCCATTGCTAGTAGGGACAACAGCTGAGCAAGGGGTGACTCTTTTTCTGCACGAAAGTGACAATTATATTCTTCATAGCCTTTTCTATTGAGCTAAAAGCCCGTTTGCAATTGCAATCGCTTCCCGATCCACTGTCCACTCCAGAGTGGGTAAGGGGACCAGGTAAGGCCTTAGCTCCGACCCCTCCCCCACAGGTCTTCACCACAGGGAGCATTTCCTTGTCAGAACACAAGACAGGCAGACAGTGACACTCCAGAGTGGTGGGAAGAGGCTCCCAGGTCATAGGATCAAGATTTCACGTTAGAAGCAAAGCTGCCTTCCTCAGATCTCTTCCAGAGTGTCCGGAGGCCTCCCCTAAGGCCACATCCTCTCGTAATAATTACACCCTCGGCCGGGCAGTGGTGGCACACGCCTTTAATCCCAGCACTTGGGAGGCAGAGGCAGGCGGATCTCTGTGAGTTCGAGACCAGCCTGGTCTACAGAGCTAGTTCCAGGACAGGCTCCAAAGCCACAGAGAAACCCTGTCTCGAAAAACCAAAAAAAAAAAAAAAAAAACAATTACACCCTCGGTCCGCGCATCCTTTTATCTGCCCTGTGGGGACCTCGAAGGAAGAGTTTTTCTAGGTTTTGAATTCTCAATACACATGATTTTTATTTCTGAGATGGCTCGTGAGGCCCTGAATTCTGGTGTGCAAAACATGCCAGTGTTTGAAGCCTTGGGAACTTGGAGAACAAGAGAAGCAGGTGCAGGGCCTGGAACTCTTGTTTCTGTCGAATCAGAAGCACTGAGTCCCAACTAAGAAGGAGCCAATGAGAGTGAAGGGAGAAAGCGGTGATGAAAGTCAGACTGGCCTCACCCTCCCCAATGGCCCTCCACTCTGGTGACTCTGAGGTTTTATTTGATTTTATTTGGTTTTTCTGAGACCAGGTTTTACCGTGCAGCCAAAGCTGGTCTTGAACTCACCATTCTCTTGCCTCAGCCTGCTGAGTTTGGGATTACAGGCTGTGTCACCCTGCCCAGCTTAATGCTGGCCTTGCTTCCAGAGGTGGCTCATTTTGAGGGATCCACATTTGTAGGCATAGCTTTCTGGGTGCGTTACCAGTGTTCCTTCCCAAGGAGAGAATAAGAGAAATGGAGGTGTGTGTGTGTCTCGGACCTGGTTCCCGGCAAGCTAGCGGAAGCTGATCCTTGAGGCGGACCCTGGGCTTCAGGAAGCTATTGGAAGGCGCCACTGGGCATAGCGGAGAGAGGGAAGGCAGAAGGAGGAACAGAGACTAGACTGGGAGCTCTGGAGTGGGCTGGCCCTTTAAAGTGACCCCATCTAAGGTGGCAAGGAGGGGGGAAGTAAAGGGGTGATGGGGGCATTTTTGGCTTACATCCCGGTTCACCCTAAACAGAGCCTCCTTATTCCTCATGTCCTGAGGATGTGAGAACCCGGCTGTACTGGAGATAGAACCTTGAGGGAGGTGATTTAGGTCAACTGAAACAGCTGGGGCCCTGTAAGAGGAAGGCGAGCCAGCAGAGGGCTGGGGAGAGGTTCTGGGAGGAAGGGTCAGGTGAGGAACAGTGAGGCTTGCCAGGGAGGGAGACTTGCCTTGCTGCCACCCTGGCCTCAGACTTCCTGCTTCCCAGCGTGGGGAGTGTTCAGCTGCAGCAGCCTTGGTCTGTGGATGGATGAGTCGCCCTCACAGACCTGCTTGCTTGGTTGAAGCACCTCCATTCACCTGGATAAGCCTGAGTGGGGGAGCGCTGCTGCCAAGCTGCTCGGTCCCAGGCTCCACTAGACTTGGCACAGCAGCGCGTGAGCAGGGTGAATTGGGAGGAAGGAATGGCAAAGGACTCATCTCAAATCAAATCTTTAAAATCTCTATAAAAATTACCTTTGTAAAACAGCATTCTAAATGAATTTTATATTGAAGCCTTTTTTTTGGTTCTTGTTGTTTTTGTTTATTTGTTTGTTTTTGTTTGTTCGTTTGCTTTGCTTTTTAAGGCTGGAAGCAAAGAGACTCAGGAGAAGTTGATCTTCTGAACAGAGGCAACCTGAGAATCAGGCTAGACTCAAAATGGAAGTTCCCAGGTGGCAGCTCAAATCACCTTATCTGTTTGAGGTCACCTTCACAGTTATCACATTGCAAAGGATATAAATACACTTTTAATTAAAGGCCAGTTGTATTTCACTTTTTTCATAACAGTTGCCAGTGTGGACTTTGGCCCCAGTAGCCATGGCAACTAGAGCAGAATAATACAGTGCTAAAAAGACCAATGGCGATGGCCAAGGAGATATTGCCATTCACTAAGGGTAGAGAAGTGTAGGGTCAGGACAGCCTCATCAGCAAGTGACCTACTGAAGACGATAGGTTACAGGAGGTTGAAGACCAACCGGGACAGGCTTTTGTGGTGATATAGCTATTTGGGGGTCACCCACACTTCTGTAAATAACCCTTCATTCATGCTTGTCTCTGAAAAACCACAGTGAACTCACTGGGTTCACCAAGTTGGCCTTGGATGAGGTTGCACTTTGGTTTGTTTCTGGTGCCCATCTTCAGTAAATAGGCATCGCCCAGGGAAAGTGACCCCGGGTCCTAGACTAGGAGCTTCCAGCCCAATGTAGCTAGCATTCTGTGGTCTGTTTCCAGGGTGCAGACTTGGCACTCTTCCCCACAAACTGATTCTGAGCTATGAGGAAAACCCACGGGACCACATTGCACAAGGCTGCATTGCACAAGCCCCTCTGGAAAAAAAAAATAAATAAATTAAAAAAAATAAAAAAAAACACCCCCCTCCCCCAGCCAATCCCCGACACGGGAACAGCTGCAGGAGAAGCTCCAGAGAGTAACATGCAACAGATTACAGACTCTGGAGCTTTCTGCTCAGTTTGCTGGCAGCTCCCCCCTACCCTTGAGATTCTCTGCAGCCCGGAGAGATCTCCCAACCACACAGTTTTCTACTCTCCACAGCGAGGGAGGGGCCTTCTAGAAGGTTGCAAGTTTCCACTGCTCGAGCTTCCTGAGTGGCCCTCCTGGAGGGTGTGTTTCAAATCCTAGGGGCACCGATATTCCCCAGCCTGGCTTCATTCCACAGAGGGAGCATGCCTGGAATAAGCCTGCGTGTCATCTACGCTCAGGAGATGGGTGACTGCTGACAGCTCATAAAAGGTCACGAAGACACACACACACACACACACACACACACTTTCTGTCCGCTCAGGTCACTGTAAATCCGGGTCTCTGGCCTCCATCTTTTGAGGCCCCACCCCTGTGCCCCTTGCACCTTGACGCCAAATCTTGACCCCTCCCCAGAAAAGGTCAAGACCACTCCCCCAGGCTATTTAAACTGTCCCCCCCCCCAAAAAAATTAAACATATGGTTTCCCTCTTTTCCCCCAGTGATCGCATTGACGACTTTCAGGTTCCTCTCGGGGCCACCGGAGAGCACAGGAGTCCAGTTAAACCTGGATATCTTTTAATTTGGTTTGATTTGATTTGATTGGGATTTTTGCATCAGCAGAGAGCTCCTATTAGAAAATATTCTTAACAGTCACCATGGAGGCATGGCACACTTCCAGGTCGCTCCACATCTCCCCATTAATAAACTGTCTCTTGCTGCAATTCTCCACGTGTCTCTGTACAACTTATTGCAGAGGGGCAGAAGAATCTGGAAACTTCAGTGCCTGTAGCTCCATCCCAACATGCAGGCACACATCTTCCTTTTTCCCTCCTCCCACCCTTCTATGTGTCCCTTAATTCCATCACATTATCTGGACCTCCTTGGCAACGGAGTCGCCGTATAGCGGAAGAAGCCAGAGTTTCCGTCCATAGAGACTAAGGCTGCATCAGTTACTAAACAGACACGTTCGCAGAAGCAGTCAAGTGCAGAGGGGAGAAAGAGTCTCAAGTCTACCTCCTAGCATACATGAAGCTCTGGGTTCATTGTGGGAAAATTAAAGTTAAAAAGCAGAGGGGCATGCCTGGAGAGGCAGCTCACTGATTAAGAGCAATGACTGTTCTTGCAGAGGATCTCAGTTCAGTTGCCAGCACCCAGATGGTGGCTTACAGCCATCTATAGCTCCAATTACAGGGGATTCAGCATGTGTGTGGTGCACAGACAGGGAAATGGTCACACACATCAAATAAAAACTTTAGTTTTAAGTGCAGAAGCAGAAAAGCTGCCACGCAAGGACTGACCCCAGCCACACTTCGCTGGCTGGAAGAGAGTTGCAGAACAGTCTGCCTTCTGGAATCTCAAACAAGGTATCAGCTTGAAACTGTCCTCAGCCAGCAGAGCCTAAGGAGGCTGACTGAAGCGAATCCTGTGTGGAGGAAGCACCTCTCCCCGAGGCCGCCCAGAAACTATTTTCCATGGGCAATGTCCCTTGCATAATGCATCAAAGGCAAAGTGGATTCTTTAAGAAAAAGGCAGTAGGAACAGGAGCCAGAGAAAACACACCTACACAAACTTGTAGAAAGTATACTCTGTGAACCAATTATGCCTGATATATTTTTTAGATTTATTATGTATACACTATTCTGCCTGCATATGTACTGCAGCCCAAAAGAAGGCACCAGGTCTCATTATCGATGGTTGTGAGCCATGTGGTTGCTGGGAATTGAACTCAGGACCTCTGGAAGAAGAGTCTTAACCACTGAGCCATCTCTCCAGCCCTGCCTGATATGTTTTAGGAAATAAGAAAAATACCCAGAGAGAAGCATGCCCTGCTGGAGCCCAGTTCATCTTGGAACCTGAATTCTTCCTATCTTCCTCCTTGCCTTTTGTCCTCAGCTAGCTAAGACCTTTCCTCGTGGTCATAAGACAGTTGTAAACATTCCATATTCCACAGTCACGTGACTTCCAGGGTCCATAAACAGTAAGCATCTCCTACACATCTCTTTTTAGTTCAGAACATCCAGGCAGACATCTCTGCACATGTCCTCGGCAAGGATAATAGCACCTGCCCATTGCCAGATAACCAAATGCAGAGAATGGTTGGCTTAGACCGCTAAGGACCAGACCCCCCAGAGTTAGAGACAAAGGCCTGAATATAGGAACAAAGCCAGAGCTATAACAAGGTGAAAGCAAACATGTGCATGGTGGGGGAAGTGGGGACAGAGGGGGGAACCCATCCGTCAGCGCCTCCTCCCAGGTCTCCAGGCTGTGTAATTTGTTGGCAAGTTTTTCTAACCGTTCTTTTGGGGGTTTTGTCGTTGCTTGTTTGTTTTGGTTTGGGCTTTGTTGGGTTTTCGAGACATGGTTTCTCTGTGTAGCCTTGGCTGTCCTGGAATTCGCTCTGTAGACAAGGTTGGCTTCAAACTCAAGAGATCTGCCTGCCCCTGTCCCTTGAGTGATGGGATTAAAGGTGTGTGCCACCACGGCCCATCTGTTCTTTTGGTGAGTTAGAAATAACTGTCCCATTCTTCTCAGCCAAAGCAGATTTTTCTAGTGTAAGATAAGCACATATTTTTATAGGGTGTCAATGCAGAACAGAATACCCCACTGGCAATGCTTGATAGATTCTGCGTTATGTTTTAGGAGGAAATGTCACATGTCACAAGTGACTTTCAGCCCTCTAATCCGGTGACAAGCTTAATTCCATGGGAATCGATCAGCAAGTTGTGGGTTTGTTTGTTTGTTTGGGGGTTCAGTGGGGGGGTCAGGATCTGAATTTTGACTATTTAAAAAAGAGAACATACATCCAAAAGATTGAGGAAGGATAGGGAGGATGGTCCAGCGAGTCAGGCACTTCTCTTGAAAGCCGAGGCCCTGTTTTTGATTCCCAGAACATACACAGAAAGTGGAGTGGTGGCAGGCACCTGCAATCCCAGCACTGAGGAGGTCAGGACAGATGGCTCCTGGGACTAACGGGCCAGGCAGTCTAGCCTAATGGCTAGATCAATGAGTCCAGATCAATGAGAGGCCTTGTCCCAAGGAGGTGGTCATGCGTTCCTGAGGAGGACACCTGAGGTTGTCTTCTGCCCTCCACATGCCTGTTCACATACATACATGTGTGCTCTCACACACAAACACACACACAATGTTTTTAAAGCTTGGGGGGAGAAGAAAAATAGAATCAACATGTGGCAGGGGCATGGAGAGATGGTTCAGAGAGGATCCAGTGTCCTCTTCTGAGCTCCACAGGCACCTGTATGCATGGGCACACACCCCTCCCCCACCACCACGTATGTACAAAGCTAAATATAAAATATTGTTTCAACCGGTGGGAGGTAGAGATGAGGGGTGACTGCCTGGAATCGCAAGAGTTACACAGAGGTTGGCATTGAAGTCATCTGCCTCATTAACTTCCTTTCGCCACGAGGCACACCACGGGGAGAATAAGGAGGGCCATTTGAGTAGCTGAACCCTTAGTCAGCCCGGGCAATAACCTGCCATAAATACCTGCAGTGCTTCCGCCTCCAGTTTTCCCATGCACACTGGCTTTGGTAGAAGCACTGATCACAACCCTTCGCTCTAATAAGAAGCTGAGTTTGAAAGGGAGGCTCTAGGAGAGGGTGGCCCTCCTCTGGATCGAGAGCCCATGCCTGCTGGCATCCTCAGTTCTTGTGCGTAGATCCCCTGCTTAGTGAGTAACACGTTTTTAGGAGCAGATCCCCATGAAGCCAGGGTGGGTTAAGACACACCTGGACTCCCCATCACATGCCAATCCCTGGGTAATGCAGCTGTCTTTTCTTCCTTTTGCTATCACAGATCCTAGCTCTGGGAACTCTAGGTATTTATCAAGGTCCTCCACTTCTCACCTCTCCCTGCACTTTTTTCCTGCTAGAAAAAGTTCAATCCACTTTTCCTGTGAAATAAGTAACTGCCGGGCATTTTGGCTTTCAGGGAGATTTTAACTTGAGTGTTTCTAAAAAACTGGTCCAAACCTCAGATTTTGCGATATTGCATTTTTTAGAATGACAGTAGGTGACCCTAACATATTTTCTCATGGCTGGAATCTTTAAAAAAAAAAAATCTTTCAAAAAAAAAGAAAAAGAAAAAAGATGAGTCTAGGGCCTCCCTGGAAAGCAACAAGAGGAAATCATGGAACTTCACAAATACCATGTGTATCAAGAAATCCTTCCTCATGCCGGGCGTTGGTGGCACACACCTTTAATCCTAGCACTCGGGAGGCAGAGGCAGGCGGATCTCTGGGAGTCCGAGACCAGCCTGGTCTACAGAGCTAGTTCCAGGACAGGCTCCAAAGCCGCAGAGAAACCCTGTCTCGAAAAACCAAAAAAAAGCCG
>NC_022010.1:29292671-29322440 GCF_000317375.1 Microtus ochrogaster | reverse complement strand
ATAAATAAATAAATAAATATTAAAAAAATTAAAAAAATAAAGATTGATTCGTGCAGCTGTGCTGATGCATGCAGTGTCCCCGAAAGCCAGAAGAGGGCGTTGGATCCCCTGGAACAGGCGTTACAGATGGTTGTGAACCGCCACGTGGATGCTGGGAGCTGCACCCCGGTCTTTTGTGAGAGCAGCTCTTAACCACAGAGCCATCTCTCCAGCTCCCTCGTGGATGGAATATTATTTGACAAAGATTCATTGGTTGAAGCCTTAATCCTTGCTGTAACTATTTGGGGGGCAGGTCCTCCATTGAATATTTACAAGGTTAACTAGGGACACCATACCTAATAGGGGAGGGAGAGACCCCAGGGGAAAGGACATGAGGACACCTTGAGAAGGGGCCAGCGAGTGTCAAGAGGGAAAGGCTTCTTTAGGCCAGTCCCCTTTCACCTTGGCCTTCCCCCTGGGAAAGCCCCCCAGTACCAGGGCACAACTGCAAGAGCTCCCTCCTTCTCAAAACACCTCCCTGCCCGGTCATGTGTCTCAGACAAAAGGAAAAGAAAGCGCCGTGCATTATAAAACTGGCTTATGTAAGTTTGGGGAGGGGGGTAAGCAAATTGCCTCCCCAATCCCCCAATGTTAACTTTCTAGAATTCTCTTTTAATTCCCTATCCAAATGGAGTAACAAGTGTGACTTTGGTTCTAGATTTCTTTTTCTCAAAAGCACCCATTTCCAACATGCTCAACCCTGCCGCTTTCTGCTGTCACCCCCTGAAGTCTCCCTCTCGGTGGAGAAGCCCGACAGGAACCGCCTGCTGAGGTAGGCTGTCTTCTGGCATCAGTGCCAAGAATGAAAGGTAATACCAGGTATACCGGCCTTAGAGCAGTTGGGTGTTGTCTTAAAGCTAAAGAACCAGGTTTGTCCACTGCAGCAGACGGTGGAGAGACAGGTGTGGAGAGTGATGAACGGATGATATCTTTGTCTTCTGCTATAACTGCAGAGCCGAGACCGGGAGATCACCCACGCACACTGGGAAGCTCAAGAGAATGGCGCTGGAATCTGGTGCAGCCTTCTGGCGGCATCCTAAAACATCCTAACAAAGCTGAAGATGTCACACGGTGATACAGAGCAAACCTGCTAGCCTAGGCCTCTTTTCTGCCCACCTCTTAGTACCTTATCTAACCCTATCTCCCAGCGGCTCCAACTCCATGTTACATTAACACATGAATATGACAACTAAGTTCCCATCACCTGAGCCCATTCTCTCTCTCACAGTCCACACACCCATTGCCACGACCCCGTGAACAAAACCTGCCTTGCCGTCATTAACAAGTGTGTTGAAGTTTTCCTTTAACCAAGCTAAAACTGGAAGTTCATTCACAGATCTTTGGAGACTAAAAAGAAGAACAAGGGCTAGTGAGATGCTCAGAGGGCAAAGGTTCTTGCTGCCAAGCCTAATGACCCAAGTTCAGTTCCCGAGAACCCCATGATAGAAGGAGAGAACCAGTTGTCCTCTGACTTCCACACACGTGCCACGGCAAGTGTCCCCACAGGACACAGTAAATAAGCAAATACATAAAGGAGTCCAGACGGATAAAGCTGCGGAGAGAACGCCTCTGAGGAAGGAGCAGCGGGTGGAGGCAGAGTGTATCCGGGTGAGCAGGGGACATCGGCCAGAGGGTTCCGAGCGGCAGAACAATAAATAAATAAGTCAAAGAAATAAATATCTGAAAAATAAACAGGAAAGAGAAGGTCACCAACAGAGTTTAGCTCAGTTATATTCTGAGTTCCCTTGCAGTCCACAGGGCCCGATCCCCAAATCCACAATGTCCTCGCCCCTTTTCTGAAACTGTGGGGTATTTACAGCCGAGCCAGCAGGCCTTCTGAACACCTTCAATCATCTCTGGTTGATTAAAATACCCGACACAGCATGCAGGCTGTGTGCCCAGTAAACACACTGTGTGCTAGCTCAGGAATAACAAAAAGGAGAAGCCTGTACATTTCAATGTTTGTAAATGTTTTATGAGTATTTTTATTAGTAGGGTTTTTTACAAAGATAGATTCATTTCTGCACATTTATATTATTACATTTCAAAGGCAAAAATACAATTCTCTGTTCTGAACATCAGTGTCAGATATCCTCTGTGTCCCCCCAACCCCTCCCCCAACCCCCATGCTGTCCCATGGCTGTCCCCTGTGTCCCCAGCCCCACCCAACCCCACTCCACACAGCACAGACTCCATCATCCCCAGCCCCACCCAACCCCGTTCCCATGAAGAAAGCTGGCCTAGCATTTCTTTCTAATCCCCAAAGGCCCCTCCACCTAGGTCACCAACAAAATGCCAAACAGAAGTCACAGGTTATGACATCATGGTGACTCCAGGGTGACTGAACCCTCATCCCTTGAACACTCAGTGGGCATGCTGACCACAGCATCTCCCAGTCAGGCAAGCGTCCAGGTCCAACATGGCTTTGTGTTGCCTTGAGTGTGGGGTCAGAGGAAGGCCTGAAATCTCTAGGAGGTCAACAAGCTGCCGGGGGAGGCAGGGAGAATGACAATTTCCCCTGATTCTAAGAACGAGCCCATACTGCATGTGAAAGAGATATAACAGGAGCAAACAAGAAGACGAAGCCGACTTTGGTTTTAGTAGCAAGGTGACACCACTCAGGGCTCCTGTCTCCTTTCCTTTAAAAAAAAAAAAAAGTCAGGATCTAGCGACAGAAAGGTGGACTTCTCCATTTCCCCAAACCCTTCTCACTGAAGCTGGTGTCCATTTTAATGACCTTAAGGCAGGAGGAACAGCCGGAAATGTACACGTTGCATGGTTGGACTGTTTTAAAGGCAGTTTCTAGCCCAAGCAAGCAGTAACAACAAACGAGCAAACAAACCAGACAGACAGACCAAGGCCCACCATCAGCACATCAGCACACTCCACTAAACCCTGAGTGATGACGGGAGGCTTTGGCACCACAATTCCCCTCCCTCTACTCCAGGTTCAACTGTTTAAATCCTTCTGCTAAGAGAACACACACTTGCACACACACGCACATGTACACATACACGCACACATGCACACAAACTGATTATAGTTATATACCAACGAAAGAAGGACAGAACACGAGACTGCTTGAAATCTGGTGGTTTTTCTGTTAAAACAAAATTAATTTTTCAACGAGTTCTACCAATTGGAATCCAGCAGCATCTCCAACTTGTCATGCAGAGACACAACATCATCCAGAGACATGACATCACCCATGAAGATGGACTTCTCACCCATTTCCCAATTTAGCAGCTTTGACATTCTCCATGTTACCGCTTACATTGGGTAACACTGTGGCCTTGTCCAAGAAACCATGAAGGTTGACAGTTTTTACACTGTCAAACATCCAATCCTGAACCAAGCTGTGGGGAAAGAACTCTGTTCATCTGGGCCTTTGGAAAAGGCATGGGGAGGCCTCTAACCAGGACAATAGAAGCATAGCCGAGAAGGTTCCGAGTCATTTCTCAGCTTTGTTTGCGAGGTGTCCCGACATCCACTGTAAGTTTTGAATGTAGTAGGAACTTTTGTTTATCCAACACCTGGTAAATAAGTGAATTAACCATCTAAGTGCACCATCTGAGTTGTGTGTGCAAGCCTATCAAACCTCTCAGGATAGGGTTCGTGTCTGCGGTCAGTTTTGGGTCACATCTTACCACACCTCCCGAACACAGTACTTGGATAAGAAAGGAACATGCCTCTATAAACTAATCTGTTAGAAACATCTTTTTCTCCTTCCCAGGCCCAAGTTATTAGCAAATCTGCTGGTGGTGAGAAATTGCTGTTTGCTGAGAGGCAGACACATGTTGCGGAAATGTCTGCCTAACTATGCAAAGATGTGTTGCATTTGTTTAATTATGAAAAAGTGTGTTGCTGTTTTACCTTGCCTGCCTAAGGCACCTGATCAGTCTAAATAAAAAGCCAAATGGCCAATAGCTAGAGAGAAAGTATAGGCAGAACTTCCAGGCAGGGAGAGTAAGGAGGAGGAGGAAATTAGGCCCAAGGAAGAAAGAAAAGGAGACAACAGGGAGACACGGGCCAACCAGACACAGAGGAAGCAGGAAAGTAGGGCATACAGAATGAAAGAAAGGTAAAAAAAGCCCTAAGGCAAAAAGTAGATGAATAGAAACATTAAAAGAGCTAGTGGGATAAGCCCAAGCTAAGATTGAGCATTAATAATTAATAATAAGTCTCAGTGTCTTTATTTGAGAGCTGGTCAGTGGCCCAAAGAAAATTCTAGCTATAGAGTTGCCTCCAAAATAATGCTGATAAGGCAAGCTGAACCCAAACTTGTCCATCGCCACAGAAATGTGTCGAGGCTGGAAGAAGCATTTGTAAGTGTTGCAGTCATTCACTCGAAAGACGTGCACATTGCTGAACACGAAGCAGGGGTGGTCATATTCCTTTAAGGCCCCTGGAAAGTCTACATTGAGGAGCTTAGCGCAATTGAACATGGTGTCTCTGGCCTTCTTGATGACATAGACACTGTAGTAAAGCTGCTGGTGTTGCAAGACTGGACATAAATAATACAGCCAATATTTGAGATGCTCCTCTATATTGCAGAATGAGATGGCCTCCTTGTGGGGAGAGATGCAGTTCTCAGGGGTGTGTTAGCCACCCATCTTTATCTCCCAGTTCTGTCTTGTCATAAGCTCCAGATCCACCCATATGTTAAGTCAATCCTCGTGGAAACAAGGAGCAGTGGGGACTCCTCAGGACAAGCAGGCAATAATACTCTGGGAGACCCTTGTAACATAGTCAAGTTGCTCAAGGGACCCGGATCCTGGCAAGGATGCAAGGAGGTACTCAAAGGAGGTGCAGGCTGGAGCTCCTGGCAGGGATGTGTGCTAGTGGTGCCCTGCAGCCGCCTGGGGACATGCACCTGCCAGGACAGGAGCTTCAGGTCACTAAACAGGTAACAGAGAGAGTCACTCCAAGGCACAGCACACAGAGGGCCAGGAGCCAGCCACGGCCCCCATGTAAGGTCCCCAGGAACTTCAAATGCTTCCATCCAGGAGTTTCATCTTCGGGCAGCTGCTCCTGGGCCACCGGTGAAGAACAACAATGAGTCTCCACCGCTGCACCGGGGTCAGCGAGCCTCCACGGCTGTGCCAGGGTTTATACTGACTCTGGGCACACGGGAGTGGGTGAGGCTGCCTTCGGGGCATTTTACATACATGCATGATTGTTGTTGTGAACCTGTCTCTTATCACCATGAAAGGGAGATAGCACCTGTAAACTGTGAATGGGTCATTAGGAAGCACCCAAGCGTGGGGCTGTCCTTGGGACATAGTTGCCCTAGTTCCTTAACTCTAGGGAAGTACAGTGGTCAGGGACTTTGTAGCCTGAGTAACGACACAAGCGGCTGCTGGTGGAAGTAGCTGTGAGAGTAGAAAGACGGGGAGTATTGTGAGCCCGACTCTTCTTTGGAATCACCTTGAACCTTGGAACTCACTATGCAGACCACGTTGGCCTGGAATTCACTATGCAAACCATGATGGCCTGGAACTCACTTTGTAGAACATGCTGGCCTGCCTAGAACTTGCTATATATACTGTGCTGGTCTGGAACTCTAGACCACGCTGGCCTGGAACTCACTATGTAGAACAAGCTTGCCGGCTCTGCTTTTTCCAGTAACCTTGAGGGATTAAATGAAAATGCACATTATTCTATTAGGATTTGGCTGGTGTATGCCAGTCGGAGCACCCCTCCTTGGTGATTAGCAGCTCTTTACTGCTAGCTGAATTCTTTTTTTTTTTTTTTTTTTTTTTTTGAGAAAGGTTTTCTCTGTAGGTTTTGGTGCTTGTCCTGGAACTAGCTCTTGTAGGTCTTGTAGATCAGGCTGGCCTCGAACTCACAGAGATCCTCCTGCCTCTGCCTCCCAAGTGCTGGGATTAAAGGCGTGAGCCACCACCGCTAGCTGAATTCTTGTAAGAGACTTCACACCCGCTTGAGCTTCCTCCCAAGGACAGCGCAGGGAGGAGCTGGCTGACTATACTGCTCTTTGTTCTGCCTTGTGCCTATAATTGGTACATATGCTGTGATGGAGGAAGGTGATTGGTTGATTAAATAAAGAAGCTGCTTGCCCTGATAGGTTAGAACGTAGGGGGAGGAGTGAACGGAGCAGAATGCTGGGCGGAAGAGGAAGTGAGGTCAGACTCCACAGCTCTCCTCTCGGAGAGACACCTCAGAGAGACAAGATGCTCCCCTCTTGCGGGCAGAGGTGAGAGCTCTGCTCTCTGAGGCACACGCGATGAAGCTCCGACCCAGCATGGACGTAGGCTAGAATCTTCCCGGTAAGCGCACCTTGGGGTGCTACACACAGATGATTAGAAATGGGCTAGTCCAGGTGCGAGAGTTAGCCTAGAAGAGAATGAAGAGAATGGGCCAAGCAGTGATTAAATGAATACAGTTTGTGTGTTGTTATTTCGGGCATAAGCTAGCCGGGCAGGCGGCCGGGGTGTGGCAGGGGTAATGGGGACGCAGCTCCTCCGCACCTATTACTACAATGCTGGCTGAGAAATAACTGGGGGCTGGCTGGCATTTACCTTCAGTCCTCCCGCTCTGTCCTGTGTTTCCCTTCATTTGCCTCTTCCTTTAACCTCAAGCCCCATCCCAGGTACCCGCTGTTGTAGACCGGCTCTGACAGGTCTACAACAGTGTATTCACTTCACCTCAGCCTAGCCAGATGATCTATATCTTAAGAAAATAAAATACTTGCCCATTGGAAGGTAAAAGATGGCGTGCTTATTAATTGTCCTAATTGTGTGTTCGTTTGATTATGAAAGAGGCTGAACAGTTTTCCTCATTCCTGAAGGAGAATAAAATTTCAGTTAGAGCTGCAGTTAGCTCAGGACTTCACATTTTAGACTGGTCTATGACAATATTTCCTCATGTTATGACTATACCATATACAAAATACAGTTCTGGCCCATCCTTATTCCAATAAAGCAGGGAATGCTGTCATAACTGCAGTATCTCGGAAAAATCAGGGCATTGGAAAAATGAACATATCAGATGCTTCCTGGAGCCATATTTAGTATCACTGTGTGATTTGTGGGTACGAAGCAAAGCCACCTCGTTTCACCCATTTGCACCATTCTAAATGTGAATGTAGTCAGGGTCCAGTCAGCATGGCTGCTCTGTTCTCAGAGCATGCGTCCTCCTGCAGCTAAAGTGACCAAGAGAGGTAAACAAATAAACAAATCCAACACATAGACTGTGGTGGTGCCGAAGGAAGATAAACAGGTCGCTTTTATGCTAGAAAATAGTGAGGGCTGGAGAGATGGCTCAGAGGTTAAGAACATTGACTGTGGGGCTGGAGAGATGGCTCAGAGGTTAAGAGCATTGCCTGCTCTTCCAAAGGTCCTGAGTTCAATTCCCAGCCCCAACATGGGGGTTCACAACCATCTGTAATGTGGTCTTGTGCCCTCTTCTGGCCTACAGGTAGAAATACTGGCAGAACAGTGTACACATAATAATAATAATAGAATATGACAAATATACTTTTTAAAAAAAGGAAAATAGTGAAAGATGGTCAGAGCCAGTTTCTCCACGGTGGTATTAAGGCTAACCCCTAAGGTGCATGTTAGGTTTGAACATCTCGCCTGGAAGTTCTCCTGACAAAAACAGTTTCCAAGGACATGTGTTAGCAACGAATGTATGTGGAGATACGGCCTGCACTGGTTACTTAGCTTGGGTCTTATGAGCAGGATCGTTTGGGAAGACGGAACCTCCAAAGGGAAAACACCTCCAATCAAGCTGGCCTGTAGGCAAGCCTGTCCGGCGTTTTCTTGATTGATGATTGATGCAGGAGGGCCCAGCTCAATGTGGGCGGTGCCATCTCTGGCCAGGTGGTCCTGGGTAGTCCAAGAAGCCCGGACCCAAAGAAAATTTAAGATTATGGTCAAGTCCTGACTGTCGTATTCTGTGAGGCTGATCATCACAGCCAGCAGTCTTGAGGCCGTTCCGGATGTAAAAGTTTCACTAGTTTGGTGTGCAGAATGCAGAGTGACCCGAATATTTGGGGGTCTTTGAGGCCATGATAAAGGAGGTGGAATTTAACTCTGGATTCAGTGACAAAGTATTGAAGGTTTCAGAAAGACCATGATTTGTTACTGCATGGGAAATGAGTTAAAGAATAGAGGCTTCCCGATGAGAAACTACAGTGATCGTTCCAAGGGGCAGCCTGGGACAGGGACCTGGGACAGAAGTGAGTCATCTAAGTCCCTACACACGTGACTTTAGCTCAGTCTGCTACCCTTAAACCTCCTCCCTCACCTAACCCCATTAACGATTAGACCAGCGCCTTCAAGGACAAAATATGCTCTTGGAACAGTGGAAGCTGTTCTCTGTACATCACCCAAAACTAGGCTACATGTAGCTGACCAACAGAGACTTAGATTCAAACCCAAACAGTATGGAAAACCCACCAGGAAGCTGAGTCTTTTCTATGGGGCCTCCTGTCCATTTACCTTGCTGTGGCGGGCAGAAGATCTCTATGAATTCACTGTACACATAAGCCAATCAGAACTTCTCTCCTGCCTCAGAGGGCCATTCATTCATTCTCTGAGGACTCCCTTCATTGAGAGGTAAACGCCTGCCCATGGCGGAGGGGGGAGGGGAGCGGGGCTTACTCGGCCTAAAAAGATGCAGTCCTGTTTACTGAGAGGTCAGGCTGCTGGCTCAGCTTCTAGCCTCTCTCCGCTCTGGGGAAGTGGAACTAGAGAACAAGATGACCACCTCTCAGGCAGGCAGTTCTCAGGAATCAACACCCTCACAGTGGGACACCTCTGGTTCCTAGATACTAACCCCGGCTCCCTTTCAGTTCCCTTCCCTTAAGGGCCACAAGGCCTGTGCCACAGCCTCCTCACTCTGCTCCTTCAGACACTCCCCTGCAGTCTCCCCTCCCCGCCCCATGCTAGGCTGTCCCTGCCCACCACCAGCACCACCAGCACCCGCATTTCTGACATGAAGCTTCCTTAGGGCATTCAGGTGCCACAGAAGTAATACGTAGTTATCTGCTTCTTCTCCATCAGCCTTCAAATGTCACTTTCCAATGGACAGTGGGGAGAAATCTTAGTCGAACCAAGGAAGAGCTATTCAGCCTAAATGCTCCAAAGCCAAGGTGCCCACACGGCTTAGAGTCACACACAGCAAACAGGCACAGATTAAGCTATGTGCAGAATGTAAAACATTCACCATGCACACGGTGATCAAATAGTCAAGGGTGATACCCACGACTACCTGCCTCTGCTGACTGCTCAGGTGAGGTCCTGATTGACACAGGGAACGGGAGGCTAAGGGATTATAAAGAAGATTACATCTGTTGAGTATCCCTAATCAGAGAATCTGAAATGTTTCAAAATCCGAGATCTTTTGAGCATCAGCATATCCCTAATTAGAATATTTCACATTTTAGATTTTCATATTAGGGATGGTTAGCCGGTAAACTCTATGTAAACAGTACCTCTAAGCAGTCTTCCCAACCCCTGACATCAGAAACACTTCTTGTCCCAGTTCTTTAGGGTGATGGACGTTCAGTCTAGCAGTGGAAGCTAGGGTGTTTAGGTGAAGAGGGTGGTCTGAGGAGTGGGGTGTGGTCGGCATGTTCTGGATAGCCAAGTCACTAGCAAGGCAGCAGGAGTGGGAATGGGATTGGAACCACTTAGTATAAGAAATAGGTTCCCGGCGGGGCGATGGTGGCGCACGCCTTTAATCCCAGCACTCGGAAGGCAGAGGCAGGCGGATCTCAGGGAGTTCGAGGCCAGCCTGGTCTACAAGAGCTAGTTCCGGGACAGGCACCAAAGCTACAGAGAAACCAAAAAAAAAAAAAAAAAAAAAAAAAAAACAACAATAACAATCAAAAAAAAAAAGGCTCCCATGGAAACTGGGAACCCCCCCCTCCCAGCCCTGACAGCAGCAAGAAGGCGGGGTCTGGTCCTGTTTATCAGTTCCTAGACAATGAAGGTCAAAGAAGAGAAGTTACAAATTTCTTAACTAGATAAACTTGGGTCTCTTTCCGCAAATCATTGACTGGAGTCCTATGCTCTTATTACATTTCCTGTCTACAATTTGCGCTCAGGAGAGAGTCCTATTCCGCTCTTCTCAGCTCTGTGTCTCTGTGAGGGGAGCTGAGGCCTTCTCATCACACCTTAGTCGATCTGATCGGAAATGAAAAGTCCCATTTTTTTCTTTTTGAAAACCAAGTTTGGTAGTTGCCATGGTTGGTTCGCTGTTTGCCTGCAGAGCAGCTGTTCTCAACCTTCCTAAGGCTGTGACCCTTTAATACAGTTCCTCATGTTGTGGTGACCCCCAATCATAAAACCGTTTTCATTGCTACTTCATCACTGTAACTTTGCTACTCTGATGAGTCATAATGTAGATATCTGATATGCAGGACAGTCTTGGGCGATCCCTGTGAAAGGGTCATTGTTATTCTTTTTTAAAGAATGCTGCAAGATCCCGGTGGCAGTAGGCAGCAGAAATGTTGTAGGTCCCAAATGGTAGCGGCAGGCCATGTGGTGGCAGGCAGCTCCTTAGCCAGATGTTGCAAATCAACCAAACTATGTAGAAAGTAGACTCAGCTAGGAGCTTAGTTTAGGCACCTGAAGATTGTGCGGTGCTGGGAAACTCAAAAGTACTACTGCCCGAGTCACTCCCTCGATGCACTCTGTGTTTTTCTGGGGCCATCTCTCTGGTACAGAATTTTTACTGCTTAGTCAGCTCTTCTCCGCAGTCCTTCCTACCCTGAAGGTGTCCCAGATCTACCACTTAATGCCTGTGTTGCCATCTTAAACTCTCATGGACAGATGGCTCATTTGTCAAGAACAGGGACTTGTGCTGCAGAAGACCCAGGTTTGATGCCCAGTACCCATTTGTGTCTTGCCTAGTTTACAAACACCACCTGTACCCATTACCCAGTACCCATTGTGTCTTGCCTAGTTTACAAACACCACCTGTACCCATTACCCAGTACCCATTTGTGTCTTGCCTAGTTTACAAACACCACCTGTATTCCCACTGCCATTGCTTTGTCAATTAGGGCTTGGCCCACATCTGACCTTGACTTCTAGATAAGATTAAGATGCTTTCTCCCAGAACTGTCCCCACTTCCTGGTACAACCACTCCAGCCTAAGGCCTTCCTTTTTTGGAGAGGACACCAAACTACGAAACTTTGGGTTTTAATGTGGCTTTTCTTCCTCAGGAAGTAATACCCTGTGGGCTTCAGGTTTGTTCCAGTTGTGTGTATGGGAGGCCAGTGGTGGTTTTCTCCCTGTCTCTGAGGTTGCTGTGTGTGCTTTGTGAGTTTTACTATAACCTCTCAACAGAGGAAGAGTGGACATTCAGAGAGATTTTAAAATCCCCTCCATGCCGGGCGGTGGTGGCGCACGCCTTTAATCCCAGCACTCGGGAGGCAGAGGCAGGCAGATCTCTGTGAGTTCGAGACCAGCCTGGTCTACAGAGCTAGTTCCAGGACAGGCTCCAAAGCCACAGAGAAACCCTGTCTCGAAAAAAACAAAAAAAAAAAAAAAAAAATCCCCTCCAGTGGGGGAAGGGGTGACCACAGAGATGGCTCACTGATTAAGAGCACTTGCTGCTCTTGCACAGGACCTGGATTCGGTTCCCCAGCACCCACATGGCAGCTCACATCTGCCTGTAACTCCAGTTTTAGGGGATCTAGCAGCTTTCTGTGACCTCTGCACAGGGTGTACATACACATAAAACAAGATAAACATTCACATAAAAATGTAATAAATGTTTATTTAAAATTTCCCAAGGCCAAAACCTCCCCGCTTAGAACTCTTTTCTCGTGTCCTTCCTGTGTCTTGTCGCATTCTTTTGGCAGACACTCGTTGGGTTCACCTGTATGCTACAGTGAACTGCAACCCAGCAACCCTAGCCTGTGACGTCTGCAATCACTTTTTGTTGTTTTCCTTTTAACATATATTATATTATATATGTTATATATAGTATTACTATATATTATATACAATATATGGTTTTTGTTGTTGTTTTTTTGAGACAGGGTTTCTCTGTAGCTTTGGAGCCTGTCCTGGAGCTAGCTCTTGTAGACCAGGCTGGACTTGAACTCACAAAGATCCTCCTGCCTCTGCCTCCCGAGTGCTGGGATTAAAGGCGTGCGCCACCACCGCCTGGTTTACAATATATGTTATATAGTATATATAATATATTGCATATAGTGTGTATATACATATATACACATATATATACACATATACATATATACACACATCTTCCCTGCTTTGGACAGAAGTCTGGCTATGTAGTCCCAGCTGTTCTCGAACTCTCGATCCAGCTGCCAAGGTGATCCCCGTGCGACTCTGAGGCGCTTCAGTGAAACCCAGTTCCTACCCAGAAACACTTGGCAGAACCTGCGGGGAGCTGCCGGGTCACCCAATCTGCAGGGTTGTTGGGGAAGAGCCAGCAGGGCCTCCGGGGGCGGGCACAAGAGAGTGACACTATGCTAGGCCAATCCCAGCGGGGGACCGGCCGCGGGATCCAATCGCAAGCGATCTGGGGAAGGGTGACAGCTCTGGCCGGAGATTACCATCTGCTGCTGGCTCGGGTGATGATGCTCGGCTGCCGAGTCACCACCAGGACCCAAAGACCAAGACTGCGGAGGCTTAGGGAGCAGCCGGGACTGAGTCCGGAGCCACTAGAGACTAGGAGGTGCGCTTATCTTGCTTTGCCTTTAAATAGGGCTCCAGTGACTCGTTCCAAGGACGTCCCTCTGGTGTCGTCCAGCTCCAACTCGCTGTCCCCAGGTAGGGCTCCCCCACCCCCCCGCACTGGAAAGCCGGAGACGCTGCGCCCTACACGGGTAACTGAAAACACAGTCCTTTAAACGGTCCTACCTGAGCCTAGCCAGGCAGGAAGAATGTAACTGTGGGCTGAGTTTAAAAAACAAAAACAGAAACGCCCCTTCCGATTGGTAGCTGCTTTTTGCAAGGCCCTTAATCCGCAGCCAAATCACAATTGCGTAACCTCCGGGTCCCCAGGGAACTGCATTGTTTACCTAGTGGGAACCAGCCGGTGTTGTTAGGCGCAGCACTGGTCGCATCGACTAAGCAGAGCCTGGGAAGAACTAAGTCCTAAGAGAACTTAGTTCGCTCCTTGGAAAAGAACCGGGAACTCTCTCCCGGCAAGGGCACTCTCAGAAATCTGGAACTCTCTTTGCTTATTCACGCTTATGACACATTGTTCCAACTTCCCCATCTTTGAGAATTTAGCCTCTAGGATAAGGAATCAACTGATGAGTTCTCTTCCCTGTCCCCCCATTCCCTCTAACAAACAGACTCCATCTGCCCACCTGAGCAATATGAAGACTTCATTCATCGAGCCCGCCATTCTCCTAAACGCGTTTGCTATGACCCTGAACATCCCGCTGACAGCGCAGTACGTGTACCGGAGGATATGGGAAGAAACGGGTAACTACACCTTTGCTTCTGGTAGCAATGTCTCTGAATGTAAGCAAAACAGAAGCGACCCGATCTTTGCATTCCGGGAGGTAAGAAATGAAAACCTCCTATCCTATGGTTAATAGGGAATAGAAACAGGTTCCAAACCAGAGACTTGCCAGGCATGACAACCCCAGCCCCTAACCCCTCCCCTCCCCAACACACCCAAAAAAAGGTCAAACCCAGGGCCTTCTCTCGGTTCCTCCTAACACCTTTAATGAGCCTCTGTAAAATTTCTCCCTGTGTGGGATCCAGCTCTTTTCTCTTTAGAAATCTCATTACAACCGCATCTATTCTTTGTTGTTTTCTTGAAAACAAAACAAATGTCTGAAAAATTGGACCAGGGCCATTGTCACCCATGGGGGTGGGGCAGCATTTGTTGAGGTCAGGAGGCCAGGACACAATATAAGTGTTGAGTCATGTGCCCACATCTGGACTGGGGAGTGCTCACTTTGACTCTCGGTATCCTGCAAATGTTTAGCTAGACATTGTGAGGCCTTCCTCTGTCATCACTCTGTTGGGGCCAGAGGCCGTCTTTGCCAAAAGCCTGCCATGCCCAAGTCCAGAGTGCAGGAGGCGACATCAGGTGTTTTCCTCCAGTGTCATATTTACGAGCTCGGAACTGCTCTAGTGAGGGATATTTTGTGGACACAAGAGTGGTGCTGCTTTCGCAGACACCGAGGAGAAGAGATCACTGAGTTGTCTTCCCTCATCTGAGGGTCTCGCTGTGCAGTGAAGTGAGTCTGAGGTGGGGACATGGCAGAGGACCCCCAAAGGAAGGCCTGAAGCCACCCCAGCTGCCCCAGGGTATCAGGTGGAAGCTGGATGGGACAAGGTCCAGCTGCTTAGTCAGGCCTGTCCTTACTTCCTCATGCTGGGGGAGAATTTCCTTGGAACAGAGCATTTCTGACCAGCCATAGGGCCTGCACAGTCACACACAGAAGGGTAAGAGCCTCCTGGAATGGTTCACTGCCCTCCCCAGAGTCTGCTCAGGAGGCTGGGGAAGGAGGGTTGTGAGTTCAAGGCCAGACTGGGCTACCCTGTCTCAAGGTAAAAACAATGATAAAGGGGAAGGAAGGTTAGACAGCTGGCTGGAAGAAACTGAGTTCAAGATCACATGACTGTGACATCCAAGTTAGATTCCTCATCTCTTAAAAAAATAAGTTTCAATATCCATCTCTCCCAGGAGAGAGAGGGTCCCAGGAACTCATTATTTCTTTTTTTTAAATATTTATTTATTTATTATATATACAATATTGTCTGTGTGTATGCCTGAAGGCTAGAAGAGAGCACCAGACCTCATTACAGATGGGTATCAGCCACTATGTGGTTACTGGGAATTGAACCCAGGACCTTTGGAAGAGCAGGCAGTGCTCTTAACCGCCGAGGCATCTCTCCAGCCCGGAACTCATTATTTCTGTGTGAGTCAGGGATTTCCTTCGTCCCTCCCCAAGTGACAGAAGCAAGCCCCTTGGAGAATAGAAGAGAAGCACAGTGTTAGCCCTTCCAGACCTGGCTACTGACAAGCCCCCACCCCCACCCCCCAAATACGCTCCTAGAGCAGCATGGTTTCCTGCAGTTTAGCCAAACTTTCAGTTTGATTGTTTTTTTCTTTTCCTTTTTTGTTTTGTTTCCAATTGTTCTGATATTCAAGAGACTGTCCTTATTCCAGGTATTGCCCCCAAAGTTGTTCCGTGCTTTCCCTAAAAGTAGGGAACTAGACCTTCCCACACTTAGCCCTACCCTGCTGCCCACAGCTGAGGCAGGACCAGACAAGAAGCAGGATGATAGCATCACCTTTGCCTGGATCACTTCCTTCTGGACACTTTCCAGATGTTGCCCTTGTTTGACTTCTCAGAGAACACCCTCCTCCCTCTCTCTGAATCTGAGAGCCTTGTCCCCTGCTCCGAGCTCTATCTCCGGCAACCAGCTCTGTTGTGTGAGCTTGGCCTCTTGATTTTCAAATGAGGTGGGACTAGGGGTTTGTGTCGTGGTCACAGCATAAGGAGCCAGCCCTGGGAGAGGACTAGAAAAACAAAATTCCTTTCTTACCAACCAGCCCCAACTGTCCGTTGTGTGTAAAAGGACACTGAGCATTGCAGTAGGGAGCGCTGTACAGCTCAGCCATATTTGTCTGTCCTTCTTGTCCGAGTCTGTTTCTCTGTTGCTGTGATAAAACACTGACCAAAGCTAGGCAGTAATGGTGCACGCCTTTTTTTTTTTATATAGATTTATTTATTTATACAACTTTCTGCTTCCATTTATACCCACACACCAGAGGAGGGCGCCAGATCTCTTTACAGATGGTTTGGAGCCACCATATGGTTGCTGGGAATTGAACTCAGGACCTCTGGAAGAGCAGACAGTGCTCTTAACCACTGAGCCATCTCTCCAGCCCCTGGTGCACGCCTTTTAATCCCAGCACTCAAGAGGCAGAGACAGGTGGATCTCAGTGAGTTCAAGTCCAGCCTGGTCTACAGAGTGAGTTCCAGGACAGCCAAGGCTACATAGAGAACCCCTGTCTAAAAAAAGCAGAAAACAACAACAAAACAAAAACCACTGACCAAAAAGCAACTTGGGAAAGGAAGGGTTTTATTTGGCTTACAGGCAGAGCCCATCATCCGAGGCAGGAACCTGGAGCAGAGACCACTGAGGGAGGTGCTCTGTGCTCCCCTTGGATTGCTCAACAGCCTTCCTTACACAACCGAGACTGGCTGCCCAGGGATAGTATCACCCACAATGGGCTGGGCCCTACTCCACCACTTAACAATCAGGAAAAATGTCCCTCGGACCTGGTCACCGGCCAATCCGATAGAAGCAGCTCCTCAGCTGAGGTTCCCTCCTCCAGGCTGACTCCAGTTGGTGTCAAGGTGACTACTGAAGCTGACCCTAGCACATCCCAATAACAAACAGACCCATGTACACCTGTGTGCTAACATGGAAGGTATGATCTTACAGTTCAGGGTGTGGAGACAAGAAACTTAACTTAGAATGGTGACTCAATGCTGGTAATTCTAGCACCTAGGGTGCAGAGGCAGGAAGATCATGAGTTCAAAGCCAGCCTGGGAAACTTAGTGAGACAATCCTGTCTCCCTAATTCAAGGGCTGAGGATGCAGCTTAGTGATAGGTAGGTTACTTGGTATGCACAAGGCCTTGGACTCAATCTTTGTCCCCAAAAAATAACTCGTAATCAGCCTTATGGTAGTGAACATCTGTAATCCTGGCACTTGGGAGAGAGAAGCAGAAGGGTTACAAGTTCAAGACCCACTTAGGATATATAAAGACACTTGTCCCAACAAATTAAAAAAATAATTAAAGAATGAATTGGACTCTCGCACCTATATTTGGTATTTGAAAGCCTATATTTCAATGACAGTCTTATTTTCCAACCTCTGTTTATTAACATACACATATATGTATAAAATCATCTTAGTTAGGGTTTTATTGCTGTAAGGAGACACCATGACCACAGCAACTCTTATAAAGGAAAACATTTAATTGGGGCTGGCTTACAGTTCAGAGGCTTAGTCCGTTATCCTCCTGGCAGCAAGTAAGGCAGTATGCAGGCAGACATGGTGCTGGGGAGGTAGAGTTCCACATCTGGATCCGCAGGCAGCAGGAAGAGACAGTGAGCCACTTCTGAATCCTCAAAGCCCGGCCCTAGTGACATACTTCTCCAACAAGGCCATACATTATTGAAGAATAATGCCACTCCCTATGAGTCTATGGGGACCATTTTCATTCAAACCACCGCCACAATACACACACGCACGGGCACACACACACACACACACACACACACACACACACACACACACGTAATATCGCTGAGAATGGAGCGTTACAGCTAGTGGCCACCTCTCTATGGGAACCCTTTCACAGTGGTGGGCACTTTTGGCTAAGAAGTAAAGAAGTGTTTGGGGGGGGGGTTCTAGACATGCTTGTTGAATTTTGAGGAAGAAGGAATTTTCCAAACACTCGCTACACCATTTCCTTGATACACGAGTACCTCTTGAGAAGTAAATTGGTAACAGGACTCTGCTCCGCAATTTAAAAAAAAAAAAAAGATATACTTGTTTTTAGTGTATGAATGTTTTGCCTGAATTATGTTTATGTGCCACATACATGCAGTGAGTGCCCTCAGAGACTGGGAGTGGGCATCAGATCCCCCAAGACTGGAGTTACAGATGCTTGTGAGCCACCACGTGGGTTGTGGGAACAGAATCCGGGTCCTCTGAAAGAGCAGCCAGTGCTCTAGGCACTGAGCCATCTCTCAGACCCCATAGCTTGTGCCTTGTGTCCCTATTATGACTCCAGATGGAACTGGGCTTTGAGTTTCCTGTTAAAAACAAAACTGTTTAAGCATAGACGGCAGAGGCAGAGGTAACTGTAAAGACTGGGGGAGGAGTAATAGAAGCAAGTGGGAGA
This sequence comes from Microtus ochrogaster, assembly GCF_000317375.1. Taxonomy (NCBI): domain Eukaryota; kingdom Metazoa; phylum Chordata; class Mammalia; order Rodentia; family Cricetidae; genus Microtus; species Microtus ochrogaster. Next base: position 29,304,499 of record NC_022010.1, on the reverse strand, counting down.
CAGATTTGGGTGGACCGACATAAAGCAGGATCCCTGCTGGGAAAACCTGCTTGAAAAGTTGGTTAAAAGATGACTTTGCATTTATTTACTCAGGAAATATGTATGCAATGGCTACTGTAAGAAGGCAAAGATGTGCACATCGAACGGGCAGGGCTGAGCACTGAACGGGCCCAGGGCTGGTGCCAGGCAGCTCATATGTCTTTCAAATGTAACTCTCCCAACAGCCTGCAGAGTTCATTTTTATCCCTCCTGTCAGAAGAAGCAGCAACAGACACAATAATTTGATAATATCCTCTATGGCCAGCAAGTGGCAGAACCTTATCTTCTTCAGCCATGTGTTGGTTCGGTACCCACCAAGAGCCTGCCTTGTGCCCAGTACCGTTCTCAGAGCTGGTGCCACTGTGTGTAAGAAGGCTCGCTTGTAAGGTCTTGCTCCCTATAGATTAGGTTAGAGCGGGGTAGAAAAACGGTTCTTTCTTTTTTGTTTTTTTTGTTTTTTTTTTTTTTGGTTTTTCGAGACAGGGTTTCTCTGTGGTTTTGGAGCCTGTCCTGGAACTAGCTCTGTAGACCAGGCTGGTCTCGAACTCACAGAGATCCACCTGCCTCTGCCTCCCAAGTGCTGGGATTAAAGGCGTGCGCCACCACCGCCCGCCTGTTTGTTTGTTTTCTGAGACAAGATTTCTCTTGTGTGGTCCTGGCTGTCCTGGAACTCGCTCTGTAGACCAGAGTAGCCTCGAACTCAGAGGTCTGCATGCCTCTGCCTCCCAAATGTTGGGATTAAAAGTGTGTGCCACCACCTCCCAGCTACATTTTGTTTTTTTTTATAATTCATTAATTTATTTATTAAAGATTTCTGAGCCGGGCGATGGTGGCACACGCCTTTAATCCCAGCACTCGGGAGGCAGAGGCAGGTGGATCTCTGTGAGTTCAAGACCAGCCCGGTCTACAGAGCTAGTTCCAGGGCAGGCTCCAAAGCCACAGAGAAACCCTGTCTCGAAAAACCAAAAAAAAAAAAAAGATTTCTGTCTCTTCCCCGCCACTGCCTCCCATTTCCCTCCCCCAATCAAGTCCCCCTCCCTCGTCAGCCCAAAGAGCAATCGCAGGACATGTGTCATTTTACAATGGGACATACCATGTGCTAAGAGCGAAAGACCCATGTTGTCAGAAAGCCGTCAGAGAATTAATGTAAAATGCCACATGTCCTGTGCATGAATTGGACAATACTGAGACATGACACACATGTCTTTAAAAGAATTTTAAAATTATTTTTATGTGTATGGGTGTTTTGCCTGTATGTGTGTATGTTTGTATTTGCACCATGTGCATGCCTGGTGAGACTAAAAAAGGACTTTAGGTCCCCTAGAACTGGAGTTACAGTAATGAGTCACCACATGGATGAGGGAGCCCAAACCTGGGTCCTCTGAAAGAGCAGCCAGCGCTCCTAACCACTGAACCACATCTCCAGCCCCACAGATATCTTTAAATAGCCCCAAGTTCTTCCATCCAATGGTTGCGTAATGACTGTCACAGTTGCCTAAGTGTGTGTCCTTGTGTACCCATGCCCCTTTGTCTATCATCATTATATTCTCAGTCCACAGACTGCAGCTATCTTGAGCAAGGCAAGACTCCCCCCCTGGCTCTGTCTCATTCCTTCTTTAGTAAACAAAGAAATAGAGTCTCGCTCGTCTGTCTGTGAATGCAGAGGCTCAAAGGGGAGCAGAACTCTGCTTAGCTAGAGTCTACCAAGCAAGTGTGTGAACCGTCCGCTTCCCTCCTGTAGCCTAGGCAGGAAGACCCATCCCAGCAAGGGTCATCCCCCAGGCTGGAGAGCCAGAGTCGGGATGATCCCTCGGTGCAAATGGTTCACATGGTAGGGGAGGAAAATTACCATTCTATTGCTGGCCCCAGAGTCTGTGACATGCACATGGCCTTTGGAGGAACAGACACCCGTGCATGCAATCTTCTTCTCATAGTTTTGAGTCTCTACCACGAGTGGTGTGTAGGTGTCATAACTAAGTGTGGGCATGTGACCTTCTGACATACGCTTTATGAACTGCATGAAAACTTAATTGGGTACTGTCCCCCCACCTACCTGAGGCCTCCCACTCGCTACCAGCAGCGAGATCAAGGAGGCAGACACCACTATCTTTTATATGGTCATTGTATCTGCAAACACTTTGTCTTCTTTGTCCTTCCAGGAAGTTCAGAAAAAGACATCTCTCTTCAACCTGCAAGTGGAAATAAGTGGGCTAATTCCTGGTCTGGTGTCTACCTTCATGCTTTTATCGAGCAGCGACAACCATGGACGGAAACTCCCCATGGTTCTGTCATCCCTTGGCTCTCTAGCCACCAACATCTGGTTGTGTGTGCTGTCCTACTTGGGCCTTCCTCTCCAGCTTCTGATTGCATCCACCTTCGTTGGTGCCCTTTTTGGGAATTACACCACGTTTTGGGGTGCTTGCTTTGCCTACATTGTCGATCAGTGTAAAGAATACAAGCAGAAAATCATTCGGATAGCCGTCCTGGATTTTATGCTCGGAGTTGTTACTGGGCTCACGGGCCTGTCATCCGGCTATTTTATCCGAGAACTGGGCTTTGTGTGGTCCTATTTCATCATCGCCGCAGTTCTTATAGTGAACCTGACCTACATTTCATTTTTCCTCAGTGACCCCATAAAGGAGTCGTCTTCTCAGATGGTCACTATGTCCTGTAGGGAAAGCCTCAAGGACTTATTTTACCGGACTTACCTGCTTTTTAAAAATGGCTCCGGAAAGCGGCAGTCTCTGCTCTGTCTGCTGATTTTTACCATTGTCATTTATTTTTTTGTGATCATCGGCATTTCCCCAATTTTTACACTCTATGAGCTGGGCTCTCCGCTCTGCTGGGATGAGGTGTACATAGGCTACGGTACAGCTTTGGGAAGTGTCTCCTTTTTGATCAGCTTCCTAGGCATATGGCTTTTTTCTTATTGTTTGGAGGATATTCACATTGCCTTCATTGGCATTCTTACCACCATGCTGGGAATGACGCTGGCTGCCTTCGCCAGGACCACGCTCATGATGCTTCTGGGTGAGTTACACACGTGTCTGGTTTGTGTAGGAAGTGGAGAAGGGGATCACTCTTGACACAGAGCTCCCTATGAACCCGTTCTCTTTCAATTTAAAGCAAATGGCCAGCTTGCCAGAAACCAATAATTAAAACACCAGATTTCCTAAAATATAACGAATACATGGGATCATCATGATTTTCCAAATCTGCCTATTTGCCAAAAATACGTCCTTGGTGCGAGTCAGTTCTTGAGCAGTGCTTTCACTGAAATGCGTGTTCCTTAGAAAGTGTGTTGGGACAGGCAATGGAGCTGTGATGTGCACTCCTGGTCCAAGGCAGCTGTTTCTACCATGGAGGTGTTTGTTAGTCATTGCCGCTTGCTAAAGAAAGTTTGACAAATCAGAATTAGGCTCGACTTCCTCCTATATTGCTGTGTGACCTTGGCGAGTTCATTCCTCTGAACCCTTTATTCTCTCCTCGTGTGATGGGCACAAGAAAGCTTCATTCAAAAGGGTGTATAACAGGTCTTGGAGAACTAGAAAGCACTTTGCATAGTGCCTCTTAGACAGGAGAAACCACATCCCACTTTCACAAGACCACATTAAGTCAACATGTACAAATACTCTGGAAACTGTAAATACAGTATTTGCAAGAGCAAATGTCATTATTTTATGATATGATGAAATATGATTCTATTAAGAAGCATAACTTGCTGGGCCGTGGTGGCGCACGCCTTTAATCCCAGCACTCGGGATGCAGAGGAAGGCGGATCTCTGTAAATTCGAGACCAGCTTGGTTTACAGAGTGAGTACCGGGACAGCTAGGGCTGATACACAGAGAAACTCTGTCTCGAAAAACCGAAAAAAAAAAAAAAGAAAAGAAAAGAGATAAATTAAAACTGGTAGCAATGGCGCACACCTTTAATCCCAGCATTTGTAAGGCAGAGGCAGAGGGATCTGTGAGTTTGAGGCCAGCCTGGTCTACAAAGGGAGTTCCAGGTGAGCCAGGGCTACATAGTGAGACCTTGTTTTATATATATATAAATAATATATATAACATGTAATAATTTAATATATACATTAAACATACATTTATCATCTGTGTATATCATTATATATATACCACATATATGTGTGCGTGTGTGTATCTCACAATTTAAGAAGAGAGACAATTGTGTTCATGAAATTTCCAGCCAAAAAAATGAGCCAACAAAACAATAAAGAGGCAAACCTATAAAGGGATCCTTACAGTAAGGGAATAAGATCCCCAAGAATGTAAAGTCCAAAGAACAAAAACCATATAAAAGGAGTTGGAATGGTGGCTCAGCGGTTAAGAGCAGGTCCAGCCCGAGGATCAGAGTTCAGTTTCTTGGCTCACAACTACCTTAACTCCAGGTTCAGGATATCTAGAGCTCTCTTCTGGCCACCATGGACACATACATGGGGCACAACACACACACACACACACACACACACACACACACACACACATATAAATGAAAATAATAAATATTTTTAAATGGGTAAAAGCTGCTGGGCAATAGTGGTACACACCTTTAATTCCAGCACTCAGGAGGCAGAGGCAGGTGAATCTCTGTGAGTTCGAGGCCAGCCTGGTCTACAGAGTGAGTTCCAGGACAGCCAGGGCTGTTAGACAGAGAAACCCTGTCTCAAAAAAAGGCGGGGTAGAAGCTAATTAGGAGTCAAAAGTTACTAAATAAATAAGTTGTTACAGTATTAGAAAAATAGACAAATGGGTCTCATCTAGGCCAAATCAGGCAGACTGAATACACATGGATCAAAACATTTGTGGGTACTATTTGTAGAACCCAAACCAGAACTCTAGAGTAAAGCAAGCTTCCAACAGTGTCGGTCCTCTGTTAGCTAGGCAAAGGCTGCGGGCAGCTGGATCTTCAGCGGCTGTGAGTCAGGCTGCTCATAGGAAGAGCTGTTTAGACCAGCGAGCTTCCTGACTTAGCCTGATTTGACTATTGATCTGGTCGTCTGTTCATCTCACAGTCAGGATTCCGTTCTTTTTCACCATGATGCCGTTCTCTGTCCTGAGGTCCATGCTGTCGAAGGTGGTCCACTCCACTGAACAAGGTGAGTTCGCGCTAAAGGCAAGAACAGCTGTCTCCCAACTTCAGACTGTACGATCGATGCCGGAAGCTTCTGAGCCGCCTACCGGAGTTTCTGCCGGGCTCTCCTTTGAAGGAGAAGCTTAACACTTTGGAAGAGGGGGCCCTGTTTGGAAGCCCTGATTTAGAGGGCTTCTCTGGCTTTGTCTCGGCCAGAAGAAGGGGGGGGTGGTCTTGGAGTCAAGGACTCTCCTCACTGCGAACCTAGGGCGCTCCTAAACTCCTAGCTGCACTCTGGCTACTAGGCCACTCTGGTTCTTGGCGACTGAGCGCCTGGATGATCTTCTTTAGTGGACCATGCCCAGCCCTATGTACTCCCTCTCCATCAAAGGAGGGTCCAGTGGGTGGCTTGATAGGCAGGTCTGCCATGACCTTGGAGTTGTAAGTGCCCGGGGTCTACACCCAGGTATGAATGGTCCTTTCTGAGTCATGCAGCAAGGAAACTCCAGTGGGATGGTTGCAGGCTGGGGACAGCTTTCTCGCCATTGCCCAGTTTCTAGAAGGAACTCTTAAAAAGCCTGAGGACTCCATGTTTTCATCTGGCCTTCCACACTGTAAAGACACATCACACTCATCCCTAACCCTTAGTAACATCTAAATACTGCCGTCCCTTTATGTCTGACAGGAAAGGTCCCAGAGCCCCTCACAGACACCAACATTTTGACACGCTACAGTGGCACATGTGTAAAATTGTCAGTCGGACTCATTATTTTGCACACTAACCAAAAAAATCATGAAAATAATTATAACAGTTTTAAGCTGGATAGTATTTGTATATAATTTACATATAACCTCCAGGCTTTCCCCATCTCTAGATGACCCCTAATACCTAAGATGATATAATTTTGTGAATAGTCATTTTGCTGTGTTGTCTAGGGAACAATGACAAAAAAATGTCTGCATGTGTTTGGCGCCTACCTATAGGTTTGGTGGGTGGAAGGCGGACCCTTCAAGGGTGAAGCCGGCAGACACAGAGGGCATCCATGAGTGGGTGATAGTGACCTTCGGTTCCATTCTTACGCAGGGCCCCAGAAAGGTTTTCTTCTGGGCCTGAACCTGCGGCCAAGTTGGAAACACAAAGCCAGGGGGATTCCATGGAAGGTAGTGCAGAGGAATGGGCAGTGTGGAGACAGCCAGGCAGGTGGCCCAGACAGACAGGCAGAAAGGAGACATCCTGACCCAGCTGTGCTCTGTTCCTTTGACCAAGTGCTTCAGCAAGGTGGCCAGCGAGGAAGTCCCCAAATACAAATGGGAGCAGGGGAGATGAGAGCTTCGGGGGTGCAGGCAGAGAATCACCACCCAGGGCGTAGTTAAGAACAACCATGAGTTACTGGCATGTGGTGCGGGCCTCCCTCAGTAGCCTGCGACATCATCAAACTGAGGTACTCACCTGTCTCGTATCTTAGCCTTGCGAGGATGTTCCTGTGTGAGTACATATGAACCGCTCCTAATAGCACGTTTGGATTTGTCAGTTCTGTCAACACTGAGAAAAGCTGCACTTCAATCAGTTTTAAAATATTAGTATTGGTTCTTGGCCACTTGCAAACGGAAGCTGTGTCTTCTCAAAGCTGTTCATGGACTGCCATAATGGTTATCTAGAGATCGCTTAGGAGGAGAAAACTCTGAACAGGTGCCGTGGAGAAACTGGCCTTTGCCTTTGGTTTCAGCAGTGGTTTCTTTGATGGAACACCAACAGAATAGCAATAAAAGAAAAATAATGTAGATAAAGGAGCTGAGGGGTGGCTCCGTGGCTAAGGGCACTGGCTGCTCTCGTAGGGGACCTGGGTTCTGGTCTCAGCATCCACATGGTGGCTCTCAACCATCTGTAACTCCAGTGCCACAGATCCAGTACCCTCTTCTGGCTTCCATGGGCACCAGGCATGCACACGGCGCACATACAGAACTTGCAGGCCAAACGTTCTTACCCATGAAATAAATCTAGAAGTCATAAATTATCTTGTTCCTACCTCTGAACTCAGAAGTGCCTTAGATAGTGGTGAAATTGTCATCGCCCGGTATCTTCCCATTCTTGTATTTTTTCTAAACAGTCACTCTGTGCGAATATGATGCACGTTAGAGTAATCGGGGAAGAAGGGGCACACCACAGAGGCCACCAGGTGCCACTCACCCCCTGCAAGCTGAACTCTGATGCTTCAGAGACTTGGGCATAGCTCAGTGGGAGAGCACGTGCTTGAATAACTAGAAGGGAGAGAAGGTAGCGTGTTGCATGATGTTTCTGAAATTCCCTGTGCTTGCTGTCTTGTCCTGACGCCACTCACAAACTCATGGTGAGCATAAATGGGGACACAATGAAACAGGTGTTTTGAGTTGCTCAGTTTGTTTTCAAAGTCTAGAAAGTGCACTCATTCGGGTGTATTTAATCCAGCTTATCTCTACAAGCACTTAACACCTGATTGCCCAGGGAAGTCGAGCAACAAGCTACGCTATGCCATAACAGCATATTGTGTGAGACAGATGGTGTCTGCCCCAACCTATTTATCTTACAGTCTGTTTTTTTTTTTTTTGTACTGTAGCACTATTCCTGGGTATAGCAAGAAACACAAATAATATATTGTAACTAAGCAAGTAGGAAAGTCAGTTAAACTGGCTCCTTGCATCACCATAAATCATGAAGGCAGTACATGCTACTGGGTGATGGATGGGTATAGAGTCCTGAGTTAAACCTTTTTTCATTCCTTTGACAAATGCTTGCTAAATGGCTGTCATGCACCAGGACAACTGGGCCCCGAGGACATCAGGGCAAGCAGAACAGCCATGTGTATGGGATCGATAGAGCTGTAGCTCAGTCAGAAGGAGACACATAAATGCCCACACAGTATTTTCTATCCGTAGCTAGATTTCTGTCTAATGGGTGACTGGCCTCAAGGCTGTGGGAGAAGGAGACACTACAGTTTCCAAATGAGTCAGCTGGCGGTACCTTTGTCAACTTTTCCCGCAGACGTCAGTGCTCAGCTACGGGGGTGTTCCCTGTCTCTCCCATCAAGTCCACGGGGAGCACCATGCCTCAGACCCTTCATCTGCAAAATGGATCAGTTACTTCTCAGGCTGTTGTTGTTGTTGTTGTTGTTGTTGTTTGAGGCAGGTTCTCAAGCTAAGAATGACTTGAATTCTGATTCTCCTGCCTTCACCTCCTGAGTGTTGGGATTACAAGTGAGTGCCACGATACTGGTTTGTGCTGTGCTGGGGAGGGGACCCCGGGGCTTCTTGCATGCTAGACAAGAGCTGTGCCATCTGAATTGCATCCCCAGCCCCTTCTCAAGGACGTGAGTGGATGGATCACTTGAGGATCACATGTCGTGTCCTGTGGTTCTTTCTTTCTTTCTTTCTTTCTTTCTTTCTTTCTTTCTTTCTTTCTTTTCTTTTCTTTTCTTTTCTTCCCTTCCTTCCTTCCTTCCTTCCTTTCTTTCTTCTTGCTTGTTTTTTTTTTTTTTTTATTGGAGCAGAGGCATTCAAGACAAGGTTTCTCTGTGTGTAACCTTGGCTGTCCTGGAACTTGCTCTGTAGACCAGGCTGGCCTTGAACTCAGAGATCTGCCTGCCTCTGTCTCTGCCTCCGGAGGGCTGGGATTAAAGAAAGGCACGTGCCACCCTGGACCAGCTCTGTGGCTGTTTTCAACAAACAAATTCTAGTGGTTCACTTTTGACTACTGTTTTGTAATTCACCCTTTTTCTTTTTCTTTCTCCCTCTGTACCCCTGCCCCAAACAGGTGCATTGTTTGCTTGCATAGCTTTCTTAGAAACACTTAGTGGAGTCACTGCGACCTCTACCTACAATGGTATTTATTCAGCCACGGTTGCTTGGTACCCTGGCTTCATTTTTCTGCTGTCTGCTGGCCTCCTCATTCTCCCAGTCATGAGTTTATGGTAGGTACCTCATGACTTTCTCGTAAGACATACGGCTAAATGAATCTTCTAACTGTATATGCAAAACAACACAGGTTCTTTCTTTTCTTTTTTTTTTTTTTTTTTTTTTGTTTTTTTTAGCCTGTGTTTTTTTTGGTTTTTTGAGACAGGGTTTCTCTGTGGTTTTGGAGCCTGTCCTGGAACTAGCTCTTGTAGACCAGGCTGGTCTCGAACTCACAGAGATCCGCCTGCCTCTGCCTCCCGAGTGCTGGGATTAAAGGCGTGTGCCACCACCGCCCGGCTCAACACAGGTTCTTGACATTTGGCTTTGGAGGATGCTTTTCTAAAGAATTGTTGGTGCCGGGCGATGGGGGTGTAGGAGAGAGAACTCATTTATTTTATTAATTTAAAAATGCTATAAATAATGAGTCAATGAGGTTTAAAATGCCTGTCACACAAACTGTATGGGTGGAAACAAGAGAATCTTGGTTACTTATGTCTTTTAACCCCTTCCAAATGCTCATTTGATTTTGTAGGGGTGTCAAGTACATTGGCTGGGAAGAGGGAAGCTACACACTCTTTGCCCCAGAAGAGCCCAGTGAGCACACGTCAGAGTGACAACAGTTGACAGGAACGCATGCACACGTCATACACACAACTCCGGAAGAGCATACACCCCACAGTAGCAATCTGTGTCTCCAGGTCCTTTCTCCTAAGCCATGCAAGCTGTGAGGCAGTGCCCGGCTCTGCTGCTTCTGGGGCCGCCCATCACCCTGTGTTCTTCAGTACAGAGAAGAACAGGCCTCAGAGCCCTCCTCGCTTCTCCATGGACCGGACAGAGTGGAGAGTGGAGGAGACCTGGGGAAACTGCAATAAGACTTGAAGCAATAACCTCACTGACAGGCTCCAATCTCTCATGTGGAAGCCAAGGAGTCCCAACCTCGGCCTGTCTGTCTGCACAATGGGCTTCTGACTGCTCAGGGATTTTGAAGACTTAATGAAGAATTTTTATGCTGACTAGTCACTGATATGAAAATAATGTTCCAGGCGTTTATACCACTTCCTATACTTGACCTATCAAGGCTCCAGTGATGGGTGCAAAAATCCTTGAAGAGAAGCACTTTTTAAAGTAAATGTTTTCACTTCTCCTAATATTTTATTCAGTGACAATCTTGACGATGTTTTTATATGTAATGGGGGAGGGAGTACGAATTCAGATTATAAATAAAACTGTCTTAAATTTTAAAATTGAGCAGTCAGCTCTCCGTGTATAAAGTCAGTCATACCTTGCAGCCTGCTCTAACTCTCGGGCTCAGTATGTTGAAATATGAGCGGCGGAGCTGCGTCCCCCGGCACCAGGCCGCCCACACGGCTAGCTTTATACCCGAAATAATTACACGGAAACTGTATTCTTTTAATTACTGCCTGACCCATTAGTTTCAGCCTCTTATTGGCTAGCTCTTACATATTGATCTAACCCATTTCTATTATTCTGTGTAGTCCACAAGCTGGCTTACCAGGAATGATCTTAGCCTGCATCTGCCTGGAGTTGGAGAACCATGGCGACTCACTGACTCAGCTTCTTTCTCCCAGCATCCTGTTCTGTTTTCTCCGCCTACCTAAGGGTTGGCCTATGAAATGGGCCTAGGCAGTTTCTTTATTAATAAGAAATCATTCCCACATCATCAGTAGAAGGCTATCGTGGTCCACAAACCCTGCCTGGGTTTCTCAGCTCTGATCGTTCTTACCTTCCTGTCGCTCCACACTGTGCTGCGAGGATGTTTCTAAAACACAGATCTTTTCCAGCTAGAATCCTTCAGCAACTGTTGCTCATAGGAAAATAATCAGGCAAGCATGTGACCACCGCTGGTCCTGCCCCGTCCCATGTCACAACACATTACACCCATACGCAGACCCACCCTCTTCTCCCAAACGCCGCGTCTCCTTTTCACACTGTTCTGTTTCTCCTTCCTCTCACCTTTCACTGAAATGACACGCGTCAGCCAAAACACTGCGTTCCCTGTACAGCCAGGGTTCTCGACATTTGTCCGCCCTCCTGTAATCTCCACAGGGGTTCCACAGCCTGTTATATAGACAGGAATCCCATCTAGCATTTTCCACTGGAATTTTTTAAAGATTCAATTTATTTTTATGTGTATGAATATTTGATGGCACGGTATGTCTGTACGTCATATGCATGCAGGGTCCACAGAGTCCAGAAGAGGGCACTGCGCCATCTGGAACTGGGGTTACAGATGCAGGTGAGCCTTCACGTGGGTGCTAGGACTGAACCCAGGTCCTGTGCAACAGCAGCCAGTGCTCTCAACCACCGAGCCATCTCTCCAGCCCAAGATTCCATTTGTTCCCCACCACCACCACTGGTCTTCTTGAGGACTGGGACAGTCTTTGCTTGTCGCATGCTCAGTAAATGCTACAGAACTAGATTTGATGACTACAGCTTCTTTCCTTTTATTTGTAAGAACTGTTTAAACTTACAGCTTTAATGGCTTATGAAGTAAGCACTCCCACAGTTACTAAGCTAACCCTGCAAACAGAATGAAAAAAAAAGTTGGGCTGTGTACCTTTCAAGCTGATTGTCCCTCTTTCCATGGGTTATTCAATACCTTCTATTTTTCTTTTCTTAACTGTGTGTGCAGGTGTGTATACATTTGTTTGTGCCTGTGGAGGCCACAAGATAGCTGCCGCTCTGGTTTCCTTGTTTCCTTCCTTCCTTCCTTCCTTCCTTCCTTCCTTCCTTCCTTCCTTCCTTCCTTCCTTCC
>NC_022010.1:29290556-29292571 GCF_000317375.1 Microtus ochrogaster | reverse complement strand
GGAGTGCGGTACAGCTGTGAAGTTGCAAAGCTATCCTGACTTATCGGGAAGCCAGGCTATACTTAGAGCGGTGATTGGACAGCTCTGGAGGGGTAGAGCCGCAACAGAACAGCTCAGCCCTTGAGGAAAGATGTCCTGACTTACCCAGAAGCTGGGCTACCTGGAGCCACAGTAGGACAGCTCTGGAGGCTTGAGCTGCAATAGGACAAACACAGTCCTGGAGGGAAGGTGTCCTGACTTATGGGGAAGCCAGGCTACCCGAAGCTGGGGTGTGGTGGGGGATGGGCTCCCGGCAGGATATAGCAATCCTGGCCTCTCTTGGAGAGCAACTCCAGCTGAGCTCTGCTCTGTTGCCCTGAGGGAACATGCTACCAGAGCTATTAGCTTCTTCCACCTGAGATGTTACTTCTGCTAACACTCTAATAAAGGGGAAGCCCCTCCAGCTCAGGCGAAAAGTTCTTACTTCTCTGCTCAGCCTTGCTTAGCCCTTCTTAGGAAGCCTGTCAGCGAATGAAAATCTTCACCCAAGACTCTTTTGAGAGAAAGTTTTTTTGGAGGGAGTAGTCCAGGAGAGTGGCTGCCTGTCAGGGAAGTAAACGGCAGCCTACTACTGAAAAGGCAGAAAGGCTTATATAGGGCTTCTTAGGGGCGGAGTTTTTCCAGGGAGAAAAGGGATTGGTTAGTTTTCCTTGCTCAGGGATTGGTTAGTTTAGTTAGTCAGGGCCAGAAATGGCTCTGATCACAGGGTCAAACAGTGTTTCTTTCACTGGTTCTTTTTAATGTTTTGACTCTAATCTTCAGACCAGGGCATATTTCTTTCACTGGCTCTGATTCTAGGGACAAAGTGTGTTTCTTTGGCACTGGTTTCAGAGTCAGGCATGGTTTTTATTAGTCCTGGGTCTGGTCTGTTGCTCTCCAAGGAGCCAGGGCTGGCTGGCCAGTGAGTCTCCAACTTCCCAGAGCTGGGATTCCAAGTCACACTGCCAAGCTGGCTTTCTTGATAAGTTCTGAGGGACTGAACTCATGGCTTCCTGTTTGCAAGGCAAAAAATTTTACTGACTGAGCTGTCTCCCCAGCCCTTTTAACAGTTTTTTTTTTTTTAAAAAAAAAAAACTTCTTTATTGATTCTTTGGGAGTTTCACATCATGCACCCCAATTCTGCTCACCTCCTTGTTCCCCTATATCCTCCCCTCACCCCTATAGAGCACCCCCACAAAAGAAAACAAAACAAAGCAAGCAAACAAAACAAAACCAACAATAAAAAAACAAAAACAAAACCTCTTCACTTTTCCTTCTCTCTCACCTCTCCAACACCTCTTTATTCATCCTGCTCCTTTTTCATATTTCAAAATGACACCGTGGTCGTTCTACAACAGCAGCAGATGCAGACAGACTGGACACTAAGAAGCATCGTCATCACCACTGTGTGCATGCTCACATCCAAAACAAGAAGTGCACAATGACCCGCTAGTGTGAAGAGCCTATGAAAACCACGTCAGCAGGGATGGGGTGTGCTCAGTGGCAGGGCACTTGCCTACAGGGCACAAGGCCCTGTGTTTGATCCCAACACTGCTGATGGGCAGAAATGCATCTCCACAACCCTACCTGTCCTCACCTGGACAGTTTACAGCGACTACCCATTGTAGAGACTAGACAGGATGATTTTTTTTTTAAATCACAACTCTCATCTTTATTTCTTAAAATTTATTTCTATTTTATGTGAATTGGTGTTTAGCACGAGAGGGTAATGGGGAGAAAGACAATTAGGTTTTCCCACTTACGACTCTAGATTTACATGTGAAAGGATGAACTGAGGGCTGGAGAGATGGCTCAGAGGTTGAGAGCACTGACTGCTCTTCCGGAGGTTCTGAGTTCAATTCCCAGCAACCACATGGTGGCTCACAGCCATCTGTAATGAGATCTGGAGCCCCCTTCTGGCATGGATAGACACAACATGCAGGGTGAGGTTGAATGTTTATTCAGGGGGTTATGGAGGAGGAAGGGTGAAGGGGGGA
>NC_022010.1:29273929-29290456 GCF_000317375.1 Microtus ochrogaster | reverse complement strand
AGAGACAGAGAAGGGGGGAAGCAGAGAAGTGGGGAGAGAGGTAGAAGCGAAGCTGCCTCTCTGAGAGGAAGATGGAAAAGAGGGCAAGCTCAGTCCGGAAGCTGAAGATCAGCCTGCCTCAGCGGATGGGGAGGGGAATGGGTGTGGCTTGTCTCTTAAAGGGACCAAAACCATAACATTCCCAGGTCTTCCTTATAATAAAAAGGATGCACGTCAAGGAAGCAGAAAAGGAAAGGCCCAAGATGGCGGCAGGCAGGTCAGAGGTAATGGGAGTGGGCGTGGCTTGTCCCTTAAAGCGACAGGAAAGCACAACACAGCCTATTTAAAGAAATAATATTAAGGCAGGATTGGTCTTTATAGAATCCAGAACTCAAAGGAGAAAAATACTCCTTTGGTTCAGCACTTTAGGAAAGGTGGGCTGTCTCACATCTCCTGAATCAGTTGTCATGGGAGAGGAACATGTTTCCAGGATGACCACCCAACACACAAATCATAATGTACAACCACTCATGAGCTTTATTCTCCATCTTTTCATCCATCTCTCTACGACATTATTGTAGCTCAATGGCTTGTTACCTGTGATCAAAGCCCAAAAATATCAATGTCTTGCAGAGACCCAGTCATGACTTTATTACAAGACACTGAGGCAATTGCTTTAGCTTATTATCAGCTGTTATCTATAACAGCTATTACTGACCTTTTACTTTATAGATTATCAATTTTATTTATACCTTGTAAATTAATAGCCATTTAATTTGTAAATTAATTACCATAGGCATAGGTTTGAGAGAAAATAAGAGTTAGGTAATAGTCACATTTTCAGGCATCCAATAGAGGACCAAGGAAGTCTAAATGAGCTTGAAAACAAGTGGAGGTTGCATTTTGGGTTCAGTGTTCTAAAGAAATGCTTGCGTATCAGCCTGAGCTATGCAAGAGTGGGAGATGAGGGACAGGAGGGGGGGAAGGAGGGAGACGGAGAAATTCCCCTGCTTTCAGGATCTGGATTATCTGAATTCAGTAGACCACACTGGAGTCTTGCAATCTACTTTAGAAACTAACCCAGGGCTAACAAGATGGCTCCTCAGATCAAGGTGGTTGTCACCAAGACGACCTGAAGTACAATCCCAGGGACCCAAATGGTAGGAGAGGACCAACTCCTACAAGCTGACCTCTGACCTTCACATAGATGCTGTGGTCCACACATAATAAATGGCCATACATTTAAAAGGTACTTTTATTGAGACCTTCATACAGTATATTTTGATCAACTTCAACACCCCTAAACTCCTCCCCAGACCTATTGCCTCCACCCTTACCTCCCTGCCCAACCAATTTCAGGCTTTTTTTGTTTGCTTTTAAAACCTTGGAGTTCAATTTGTGCTGCTCAGCTACTCTTGGGAGTAGGGCCTGACCTGGCGTGTGGTGGTCCTAGCAGGGATCACATGTTTAAGGAAATGCAATCCCTTCCCCAGCAGCTATCAAGTGGCACTAGCTCCTGAGCTAGTGGTGAGATCATGCCCACACCCTGCCTACCTCCACCCAGGATCTTGTCTGACTTGAGCTTGCACAACCCCGTGCATGTTTCAGAGTTCATGTGCCAACTGAGCTGTTGGGTCTAGAAACAGTTTCCGTGAAGTTGCCAGAGGTGGTTGGCATGACCCCCAGTGAAGATAAAGTGTGGGGGGATGACACACACCCACTACACAGGGACTGATTAGAAGGCAGCAAGCATACTTATAGTTCTGAAGGCATCAGTGAACATGTGTCCAGGGGAAATGTTGTTTGCCAAAGCCTAATTTCACTGGTTAAAATCCCAACTCTTGTTGCACCCCTATTTTGTATGCTTCTCCTTTAACCCTAGTGTTATGAATTTTAATCAAATACTGATACAGCGAATCAAATACTGATACTGTGATCAAAGCTTGGAGTCCTTCCTACCCCAACCTCAATCCCAAGGGGGAGGGGCTGTGAGTTAATAGTGAGCTTCCATGCAAACCCCTCAGGAGCTACTGATGCTCGCAGCCTCTTCTACCTGGCTGTTCATATGTCTGTAAGGATACCCTCGTCAACAAATGGCAGTGTTGTGAGCTATGCTCTCAAATCACTGAACTGATTCAATGAGGGGGCATAGGAAACCACCCGTAACCAGTCTGTCACTAGCACAACTCACAACAGAGAACTCAGGACCAATGCCTGAGTCCTGCCTTGAAGGTAGTGCTCTAGGGCAGAACCCTACCTGGCTCTAACTCCAGCAGACAGTCAAAACAGTGCAGCAACAGGAGAGCCAGTGTCTGCTGAAGAATCACTCACTGCTGCAAGTACTGAGTGGTATACAGAGCCTTTTTCAGCAGACCTGGAATGTGAAGCAGCAGACTGGTAGCAACGAGAACATTAAACTGTTCTCCGACACCATCAGAGAGCATCTAAGAGGAAAACTGCAGAGAGATGTGCAAATCTCAAGGAACCCAAATGATTTCCCAACTGCAAACAAGCACCTTGGGCTCTAGATTAGGAAGCACCAATAGATTTTGCTTCTCAGCGTTAGGCTATTCATTAGCAGCTTTCTTAGGACACTGAAGGCTATGAGTCTCACACTACAGAGGGGAGACAGGAGGTGGGGATGGTGCCCACCTTTAATCCTAGCATTGAGAAGGCAGGTGGATCTTTGAGTTCAAGGCCAGCCTGGTCTACAGAATGAGTTCCAGTACAGCCAGAACTATGCAGAGAAACCTTGTCTTGAAAAACAAAACAACAAACAAGCTGGGCGGTGGTGGCGCTCGCCTTTAATCCCAGCACTCCGGGAGGCAGAGGCAGGCGTATCTCTGTGAGTTCGAGACCAGCCTGGTACAAGAGCTAGTTCCAGGACAGGCTCCAAAACCACAGAGAAACCCTGTCTCGAAAAACCAAAAAAAAAAAAAACCCAAGAAATCCTTAGTCAGGTGTGATGGTGCATGTCTTTAATCCCAGCACCTGAGAGGCAGAGACTGGAGGATCCCTGTGAGCTTGAGGCTAGCCTGGTCTACACAGTGAGTTCCAAGTCAGCCTGAGCTAGATGGTAACAGAGACTCTGTCTCAAAACAAAAACCCCTAAAGACAGTTATCTAAAATCAAGTTTACAGAAGAGGAAAATCAGGGTGAGCTGTGAACTGTGGAATTTCTAATGTTTAGTAGAAACATATTCAAAACCCAGGAACCTGGGCTTTGCTGTAACCTCATAGCTCAGAAACCACCTCTTGGCTTTACTCACGACCCAAAACTAAAGACCCACACACACACTTCCAAGTGACCAAGCGGTCTCGTCAGTACTTTAATGTTGTGTATGCCAGACTGTAGCGGAGGCAGCTACAGGTGCACTTCTGTGTTCCTGCGTGGCACCCGCATCACAGCAAGCCCAGCTTGTGTTCCACCATCAGGTGTGGCTCGCCCATCAGCTCACTCTGTGACGGATCTGGAGGGAAACAAAAACAGGCACAGGAATGACTCTTCAGACACAGACAGTAAGTTCAGGGGTCATCGTATGAGAACCTGACTCAAGAAAAAGAACAGGGGGTTGGAGACATGGTTCAGCAGCTAAAAGCATTAGCTGCCCTTCTAGAGGACCCAGGTTCGAATCCCAGCACCCACATGATGGCTCAGAACTGTCTGTAAATCCAGCAGCAGGAGACCTGGCACCCTCCTCACACAGACATACATCAGGCAAAACATCAGCATACATGAAAGCTTTTTGTTGAGACAGGGTTTCTATGTGTAGCCCTAGCTGTCCTGCCTCTGCCTCCCTAGCACTGAGATTAAAGGTGTGTACCACCACCACTGCCCAGCTATAAGTAAATCTTAAAAAAAAAAAAAAGAATGAAAGAAAGAAAAAGTTTTTTTCCAAAGTTCTGATGTTTCTGATGGCATTCACATTGCAAAAACATTTTTAAATGATTTATTTTTACTTTATGTGCATTGCTATTAAGCTTGCACGTATGTCTGTGTGAGGGTGTCAGATGCCCTATAACTGCCATGTGGGTGCTGAGAACTGAACTCCAGTCCTCCGGAAGAACAAGCAGTCAGTGCTCTTAACCACTGAGCCCTTCTCTAGCCTCTGCAAAAACATTCTATCTTTTCTGTTTCCTGTCCCATCACAGACAACAGAAATCAGAATTCCAAAGCAAGAACATCTGAAACCCCACCACCCCGCGTTAGAGACTAGAAAGCTGAAGTGGACTGCGGTAAGACACCAAAAGCCTTTGATGGGTCCCCTCAACAGGGGCTCCCTGGAAAGTCTCTGCCCTCTCAACACTGACCGAGCCCAATGCACCAAACCAGAAGTGTGCACAAGAAACTAATGGATGCGGGAGCAAAGGGGGCTTGCCGAAGCATGGAGAATCTGCTCGTGTGGTGTTTTAGGTTTTGAACACACAGTTAACTCTCCTTCAGCTCCGCCTTTTAATGCTCTGATTCTCAGAATGTGCCATCACTCTCGCCAAAACACAAGTACCCAGCAGCAAGGCACTAGTCCGCAAGTTAGGAGACGTGCCCTGAGCAACCAGGAGACAGGAGAAGCCTTTCCTGGAACCAAAGCTTATTTGCCGTAAGGAGGTGAGGACACTTCGAAAAGCCCCGTCTTATTTCCTGATGCTCTCATAAAACGTGCAGAACTGAGTTAGCCAACACTCCCTGAGGAGACCGAGCTGCGGTCCAGGCAGTGCGCAGAGGAGCAGCGAGTGTGCAGGTCACAGGGACGCCAGGGAAGGGACACACACACACACGCGCACACACGCACACGCACGCACGCGCACGCACACACACACGCACACGCGCACACACGCACACGCGCGCACACACACACGCACGCACGCACACGCACGCACACGCACGCGCACACACGCACGCACACACACACACACGCACACACACGCACACACGATGGAGTGCCCGAGAGCAGGACCGACATCAGGAGTAGAGCAGACGCTAAGGAGACTAAAACGCACAATCTCAGAACAAGCTGCCCAGAGTAATTACCATGAAATCCCATCTTAGGGCTGCGAATAAACACAAATGACTCCAACCAGCCTTGATTCCCCCGGGGACACTGACTCTGTTGGTTGTGATCCCCTTGTATAGTACAGGGGTCCATAGTGTTGAGCGTAACTCACCATTAAGAATATCCTCAAAACCAATGGTCTCATCATTGCCCCGCAGAATATCCAGCGACAGGTTTGAGCTAGGAAGGAATGGAAGACGCTGAACCTGGGGGAGAAGAGAAAAGGGCGGCGTTAGAAAAATCGAGGGGAAAGGCAGACTGTGTGCCATAATCCCATGCTCTTCCACGCTTTATTTGAAAAAAATTTACAAAACTAAGTAAAACTACAGTTTAGCCAGAGGGAAAAAAGAATGCAATTTATGTGCAGACCAAGTTTTAAAGTGTGTTGGCATTGGAACAGTAACTTTTACTAACTTAACTAACCCTTCATGTCTACCTGTATTTATGACCACTAACTAACCCATCATGTCTGCCTGTGTTTACGACCACTAACTAACCCACCATGTCTACCTGTGTTTTAGGGCATTGCTTCTGTTGGGGGTGGGGTCACATACCGTGTAACTGCTGTGGGGTATTTGCACACCGTATGAAGATGTACTACTGTGATTGGTGTAATAAAGAGCTGAAGGGACAATAGCTCGGTAGGAGGCACAGGCAGGACTTTCAGACAGAGAGAGCTTTGAGAAGAAGAAAGGAGTCGCCAGCTGGACAAAGAGGAAGCAGGACATGCAGGAGGAGAGGTAAAAGCCATAAGCCACAGGGCAGTAGGTAGATGAACAGAAATGGGTTAATTTAAGTTATAAGAGCTAGTTAGAAATAAGCTAAGCTAAGGTCAAGCTTCCATAATTAATAAGAAGCCTCCATGTTGTTATCTGGGAGCTGGCTAGCAGGACAGAGAAAGACTCATCCCACGTGATAAAAAGCAAAGCAAACTTCCAGAGCGGAACCCAACACCTCACTTGAGCACAGGGAGACCAGGTTTCTGAGGAGTCCCAGGCGAGTGAGCATCGCTCCACTGAGCAAAGGACACCTCACTTCTATGCTGTTCTGCACTGCTTAGAATAAGGGGAAAACGCAACCTTTTCAAATGCACTGGTAACCGACAAAGCAGACCAAACTCACTTATAAGGCTTTTAAATCAGTGTCCTTCAGCCAATGTAACCTCTTCTGCCAAGCCCTAAAGGCAGGTAAACTGGCAACCAAGTGAGGTATCAGCAAAGCACAGGCTGTGCAGGCAGAAACATCTGGATTCACATTCTGACTGTCACTGACCCAACCACACAGTTTTGTGTAAGTCACCATCTGAGGGAGCAGACACAGACAGGGTGTGCTATACAGCCTGCCATGGCAACCACTGCCACAGCCGGTGCTCAATACACTCAACCACACACAGCCTGCACACGGCAACTGCTACTACAGCCGGAGCTCAACACAACCATACACAGCCTGCACATGGCAACTGCTACTACAGCCGGTGCTCAACACAACCACACACAGCCTGCACATGGCAACAACTGCCACAGCCGGTGCTCAGAACACTCAACCGTACACAGCCTGCACACGGCAACTGCTACTACAGCCGGTGCTCAACACAACCACACACAGCCTGCACACGGCAACCGCTGCCACAGTCGGTGCCCAACACACTCAAATGTGACCAAACTCAGTTTTCAGTCCTGCTGCAGATCACTTAACACTTTACCAAGAGGATGAGGTGGCCAGCAACCGATGATGCTAGGACTGAAACCCCATCACCATCTGCAGAGACAGTTACGGAGAGACCTATCCTTGCCATTCAGACTGAAGATACTATTCTCAATTGCCAACAGACTAAGGTGTTATTTGATCTTTACAATGTGAAAAACTTTCTCCAGTTGTCACTCAAAATCAAAAAAGCGGAAGCATGGAAAGGAGAGAAGGAAGAGGAAGAAACAGAAATAGAAACAGGAACCTATAAGTGGAGAATAGAGCAAAGGGTCTGGGAGGCGGTTAAGTCAGGGACAACCGCGAAAGAGCAACCAAAGCGGGGCTTGCAAAATACAAGCAAGGGACCAGGAAAACAAGGACCGGACCCTGAGCAAAGCTTTTTGATAAAACGGTAGTAAAAACTCAGGCCATCTATTTTACTAGCAATCTGTAACTTACATCAAGGCAGACAGAAAACAGGATGCTAACAGCTCTGTGGTAAACATTGTTCCGTGGAATCTTCAGGACAGCCCTGTGCTGTTCGCACTGTCTTTCCGTCTTATACCAACAAGGAACTGAGAGATGGCTCAGCAGTGAAGAGCGTGGGCTGCTCTCCTGGGAAACCAGGTTCCCAGCACCGATATGGATGCTAAGAAGAGCTTGTAACTCAGTTCCCAGGGGATCTGGCCTCTGCAAACACTACACACATGGTGCATAGACATATATGCAAACACGCATGTAAAATAAGACTAAATAAACCTGAAACAGCAACAAATGTGCTTCAGACTGTTACTCTTGAGTGTTTAGATCAGATGGTATAGCCTATACTCAGACTTGAGCCATTTCATTTAAAGCCACTTTAGAGCCTTATTCTGGTAAAGCAGTACTTAAAATAGCTTCCAGAACCACCAGCCTATAAAGCCAAAATTCAAGGTTAGCTGGCAAGATAGAGGAATCCACAGTACTGGAAACAAATGAAGGAAGGCCCAAAGCAGGAAGCAAGAAGCCAATCCATCAGGCAGCTGGGTTTCATCCAGAAGGCAAAGTGAGGAGCGTATCCAGTGAGATCCGCATTACAGGCCCTCGGGATGGAGAGCAGGGGCCGAGAGGAGCAGGGCGAGAATCGCTGCAGTAGAACACGCAGGCCGAGTAAGGACTAGACATCTGGGAGCGGGAGCGGGAGCGACAAGGCTCTGAGTGAGGCGACCACGGCTTATGCTCCAGTCTGCCTTAGGCAGAAGCCTATTCGCCCATAAGTCATGAGCACTAAGGAGTTATTCTTCATGGGACCATGGGAATTCGAGGTGCTGGGTGGGCCTTCCAACCAAGGACGGGAGAACTTCTAAGAGTCAACAGCACATGAGAAACGAAGAGGACAGGCAGAAAACAGTCAGGACCAGGAGAGCGGCACTAACAAAAGCAGCACTTCAGCTAACAGACCAAAGGAACCACACACAGCGGGAAAAGGGTTTCGGAGAGGAAGGGGACATAGGCTTCAGGTCTGCGAGCATCACGGGGAAAAGGAAAGAGCTTTGTGTGTCTAATACTACAGTGTTCAAGTGAAACGGGCTGAGAAAATGTCTGCACTATTCGGGAGCCACGGGCACAGAGGAAGAGGAAGCAAAGGTGTCCAGGACAGACAGGAGTTGTTCCCGAAAGTAGTATGATGTGATGGAACCCAGAACACGGGCAGGGGACAGCTCGCACAGGCGGAAGGACATGTGCGCACAGCCACTCCCGAAGCAACAGGTTCACCCGGCTGTATATCGACAGGAACCCACAGAGGTCAGAGAAACAAAGACAAGATGGCAGCTGTTTGCAGACACTGCATCTACACCATGAAGAGTCTCTTCATTGAACAGCTCTGTCTCTGTGAAGTAGGAAGAGAGGCGTAGAGAGCCTCCATGAAGACACCCACCTGCTGCACCGCCTTGAATTCCATCTGTAACTTCAGGGGAGCAAACAGTCCCTGGATGTTCCTCAGGGTGGAAAAGTTCATCTTGTCTTGGTTGAGCTGGAACTGGAGCAGAGAGAGCAAGTCTGACCCGAGTGCTTGCTACGAAGGCGCCATGCCGCTCTGGCTCTGAATACACCACGCTAACGACAGAGGCTGAGCCCCTCCCACAACTGATATAAAGTGTACTCGCTAATTTAGCCTTGATACATTTGGTAACGTTTACCTCTGTACAGCTGTGTGTGTGTGGTGCACCTATGTGTTTGCGTAGATGTCAGTCTGCAAATGACGGCAGAGGTCAACACCAGGCCTCTTTTCAGTAGTTCCCCACCTTATTTTGTGAGACATGGTTTCTCACTGAGCAGAGCTCACAGATTCAGTGAGCACCAGAGATCTGCCTGTCTCCTCTCCCGGCAGTGCCCTCCTCTGTACCCAGAATGGAATCCCAAAGGTCTTCTAATGTGAACTCAAACCCACACCTCCTTCCATTTTTCTAGCAGAGGATAAAAAGAAAGTCACAGGTAAGATACTCACATTTTTCTCTGATAATTCAAGAGGATGGCTGGGCAGAAGTTCATTTTTCACACAAGAAAACCTAAAGGGAGAAAAACAAAATATTTAACATAATACACATCATTCTCCACCGCAGGGTAAGCTGCATGTGTAACTGGAGTTCCGGGCCAGGGGGTGGGCTCAGTGGGCGAGCAGTAGCAAGAGGGCTGGGGCATGATCCCCCCAACACCCTCAAAACTGTGATTACACAACAGGAGTGTGCACGGGAGCTCTCTGGAGGTGAGAACCTGTTCTCATTGTGATGGTGCCGACCAGTACAAGAACAGAAGTCTTTGTTAAAACACAGAGAACTATGAATGAGAAGACAGCCAGATTAAAAACATGTCTGCTATAGACAACGGTAATCAAGATTTCAGTTACTAGCGGGGGCTTTCCAGAGATGGATACTCACTCAACTCATGTCCTCTGTCTGTAACAAAGAATTGATAGTAATGCCACTGAAAGGCTATGGCGAGCTATCTTTACATATTTTTTACCAACTACCTGTTTCCACTGAGTTTCATTTTTATTTTGATGTCTTTCCTAGATTCTCTTGTAAATCTTCTAATAAAAAATTTTAAATTGTTTTAAAAGTGTTTACTAAGCGTTGTGTTTATTCTCCCTGCCACTTTGATGGGGCAGTCTCCTAGGACAGAACAGCTAAGGCTCGTCAATACGAAGTGTGTCTTTTCTAAAGCTTCGTCAAACCACATGCTTAAGGTACCCACAGCTGGATCCAGACCAGTGGTCACGGCCAAGCTAAGGACTGTCTAAGGCAACATCTGGGGGCTGAAAGAAATCCTAGGCACTGGGTATTGTCTATGGACAGACGTCTTCGGAGAGGCAGACCACAAAATCAGCTCTTTGAATGCAGTCTTACTGGCTAATTGGGAAGAAAAGAAGTAACATTTGGTGTGGAAGGAAAAATTCACCAGGACTAGTTTGGCAACTAGCCTATTAATTTTCTTTAAAGATTTATTTATTTTTATTTGATCTGTGAGTGTCTGTCTGCATAAAAGTATGATGATCCTCCTGTGCATGCCTGGTTCTCACAGAGCCAGAGGAGTGTACCTGATGCTCAGAAATGGAGTTACAGGTGGTCAGGAGTAAGAACAAGTGCTCTTCCCTGCTGAGCCGTCTCTCCAGCCCTTTGCCTGATAATCTTATAACAAATCAAATTACACCTCCAACTCAAGAGGCAATATTCTACAAATCCCAAAGGGATTATGTACGTGCCCAAACCCAGCACCAGAACACCATTCCCCTGCAGAAAAAGTCAACAATCAAATTAAGATGCAGCCGGGCGGTGGTGGTGCACGCCTTTAATCCCAGCACTTGGGAGGCAGAGGCAGGCGGATCTCTGTGAGTTCGAGACCAGCCTGGTCTACAAGAGCTAGTTCCAGGACAGCCTCCAAAGCCACAGAGAAACCCTGTCTCGAAAAACCAAAAAAAATAAAATAAAATAAAATTGAGATGCAAATTCCTTACAATTTATGGATGGGTATTTATGGGAAGCCCTATTGGTCTTGTGTGACTGAGCAGAAAAGGGATGTGCCAAGGACAGACGACTAGAAACACGTGTCTAAACACAAAGGAAATTACAGATGCAGGCACGACAGGGAGCTGGAAAAGAGAAACAGCAGCAGCCAACACTCGCTGCCTGGTAACAGCAGGTACCACTTAGGTGTTTCCAGGGATAACTCCCACAGCAAGAGATGCGCTGTTAGTCTCGTCATATCTGAGAACACTGAGACAGTCAATTTAACAACCTGTCAAGAGACACACATCCAGGGGACAGGAGAGCTGGAACCCACACCAGGCAGCTGCAGCATATCACCCTTTCTCTCCCCCCTTTTATTTTTTGTTGGAAATACTCATTTCATACAATATATTCTGATCAATTCTGGTCCTCCCCTAGATCCTTCCAGGCCCTCCTCACCTCCCCAACCACCCAAATCCACACCTTTTTTTTTTCTCATTAGAAAACAAACAGGTAAATAATAATAATAACAATAAATAAAATAAATAAAAATAATAATAATAAACAACCAGAATAGAACAAAAAACAAAGAGCCAAAGAAAAAGCATAAGGCACACACACAGTCACTGAGACACAAACATCTGTAAACACAGAAATCCCATAAAAACCAGAACCATAAGATATGGGCAAAAAGGCCTGTAAGGTTTGGGGAAAAAAAAAAAAAAAAGAACTCCAAAGTTATGAGTTTGTTTTGTTTTGGCTATTGCCCACTGGAGCCTGCCCTTAAGTGTGGTTTGTAGACGTACTCCTACTCCACTGAACAAAACTCCTTTTTCCTTTGCAAGAGGTTATCAATTGGAGATAGCTTCTGGGTTAGGGATGCGGGGCTTTGTCTACTTCCTGTCTCAGCACTGGGACCTGATCTGGCTCCGACCTTGTGTGGGCTCTGTGCTTGCCAGCACGGTCTGTGTGAGTTCCTATGTGCGCCGGTTCTGCTCTGTAGAGAAGGCCTTGTTTCTCTGGTCTACATCGTACCTTCTTAAGAGAAACTTGGGTGTCCACGTGTGTGCACACAGCACACAGGTAATGCACAGGCAGGCCTGAAGTTGACATTAAGTGTCTCCAGTGTTGCTCTCCACCTTATATTCTGAGACAGGGTCTCTCACTGAACAACAGATTGTTCAGTGAGATTGGCTAGGTTGACTTGGTTTTTATATGGGCGCCAGGGATCCAAACTCAAGCCACACTTGCCCAGTCTGGGGTGAATCCTTTTAACTGCTACATTCTAGTGTATCCCATAGAAAAGTTAAGTATTCCGGCAGTTAGTAACATCAGGAAGTCAATGCCTCTCTGAGTTATGAGCAGCTAAGAATCCTACCAAATCAAGGGCCAGGGCAATCTATCTCAGTGGTGGAGCACTTACCTCCCACTCTATGGCATCTTGGGTCCAATCCCCAGGAAACCCCACAGAATCCTACCAATCATCCCACAGGGTACCATGCACTAGGGGGATGCCTTGCTCTTACTCTGATGAGATGCTTATCCCAATGCAAGGACCGCACAGGCCTCTTCCTCTCCACACTCCATCTGAGGAAGTCACTCACTAAAACCCAAACCCAACCTACATTTACAGCCTTTCAAATAGACCCACACGAAGCACTTCCTCAGCGCAAGGCATAGCCACAACCCCCCACGTACCCTTTCCGGAGAAGATCGTGACTCTCGAAGGACCCGCTGGCTGAGAGCTCCGTAACTGGAATGCTGTCCTTCAGCTGCGACCCTAGTCCTCTGGCATTCTGCAACACAAAGTCAGCACAGCAGTTAAAAGACAGACACAGATAAAGGCTGTGTCCTCAAGGAGCCTGGGATCTACACAGATACAGCTGGAAGTAGTGGCAGCCATCACACAGGGTACCTTGAGTAATACCACATTTGGGGAAGAAGGACTCTTGCTCTGACTTCTGAGTATGCCAATAGGGAAAGCATTTTATCAAAAAAATAACATAAAGGCATGAGCATACAAACAAACTACAACGAGTTTGAGACGACCAACTAACATATTAATGAAGTGGCAAATTTCAAAGATGGATAGTATCTCTCTCTCTCTCACACACACACACACACACACACACACACACACACACAAAACACTTGAGTTCTGCCCTAAAATTGACAGTCATGGAAGGTTTATGGTAAGACCAATCAGACTCACTTCACTGGAAAGAGACCTCCCTTAGTTTAAAGCAGTGTTTAACAAAAGGTAAAGGCCGAGGACAGATCACCAATCCTTAAGGACAGATCTATGAACAACAATAAAAGACAAGGAGTTAAGGAGCTGGAGAGATGGCTCAGTGGTTAAGAGCACTGCCTGCTCTTCCAAAGGTCCTGAGTTCAATTCCCAGCAACCACATGGTGGCTCACAACCATCTGTAATGAGATCTGGTGCCCTCTTCTGGCCTGCAGGCATACACACAGAATATTGTATACATAATAAATAAATAAATAAGACAAGGAGTTAAGGCATGACACCTAGGAACATGAGTTCATAGAACTAATGAAGGGGGGGTTACTATAAGTAAAAATTAACACAGCTAATTGAGATGTTGTGAAAGCTACAAGCAGCGCCTCTAGAACTGATACACTGTCACCTACAGCTAACATCACTATCTGCTCAGGTACAGAGAGGTGCTAGCCTGTGGGTAACCTGGTGTCTAACACTAGTCTAGAACCAACTATTCTGAGAACACAACTTTTTGATAGATTTCGTTCATGGGGGTTATGTCACTAGCACCCCCTGGGTCTTGCTTGAGCCTCACCAATTTTCCAATTCTGCATAGCAAGGTTTCCCTAAAAAATACAACCTTGAGGGGCAATGGTGGCACATGACTTTAAGACCAACACTAGGGAGGCAGAGGCGGGCAGATCTCTTTGAGTTCAAGGCCAGTCTGATCTACAAGAACTAGTTCCAGGACAGGCTCCAAAGCTAAAGAGGAACTCTGTCTCGAAAAACAAAACCAAAACAAACAAAAAACCAAAACACAACCTCACCACCAAACTGCTAAAGACCTCTTTTATGCTTCATTAACACTAGCGAAACAAAGTCCAGGGTCCTGAATCCGCAAATCAAGAGCCTACACTGTGCCCATCCCTTCTCACAGGAAGCCATGGTGGATCAGGAAGAGAACCTGTCACCTACTCTGTGGCTGTCAGGACCAGACCTACGTGATGCTTTCCCAATGCTAACTGACATCAACCCTCTGCATTCCTCCTGCGGACTGCTTTACTGAAAAGTGATAATGAAGAGTTCTCTATGCACTCTAGTATTGCGGTCCCCATGTTTCCGATGTCCTGGAAAATATCAGGACTCCGTAAGGGCTCCTAGTACAGTGTCGGATAAAAGTCAGACTACAAAGATCTAAAACCATTCTCTTTTTAGAGTGTTCCTCACACTCCTTTACAACAGTCAGCGGTATTTGCTAACAAAAGCTTTCTGGACGTGGTCAGGTGAGCGGCAAGGGGTTCTTGTATCAGCTCTGTGCCACGGTGACTCAGGAGTCTGCTCAAGGAGAAACAGAAAGTGGGAAAGGAGGAGAGGCCAGAAGGGGGAGAGAGGGAGTTCAAATACTAACCAAAACAGACAAACTGCGCCCCAACTCATGACACGGGGAGAGATGTTTGTAAACCCAGGCTGAGTTGTATAAATGCGACCAGCGGTCGTGGGCTGGAGACTCCAGTCACCCCGAGGGAAAGGGAGAGTGGCGGTATAAACACCCACATAAGACTCGGCTTTCAGATGTGCCCTGTGCGTCCGCGCCACTACAGGGAAGGAGCGCGCAGGCCTGGGAGGCCCCGGAGACAGAAGCGCGCGGTCCTACGGGAAGCAGCACCACCCGAGAGCGTGCAGCCCGAGTCATGCCCACGATAGACTCCCTTCGGGAGCGCGCAGCCAGGATCATCCTCGAACCAGACACCCGCCGGGACAGCGCAGCCGAGATCGTGTCCGCGACACCGACACCAGCCGCGATCACGGCCATTCGCGCTAACTCACCATCTTGGAAATCGCTCGGCACAAACCTCTAAACCCGCTACAGTCAGCCGGCCAAGCTGCTCACTTCCGTTTCCGGGGCCGAGCCCCCCACATCCGCCGGAAGTGCGTCCATCCGGCCAGGAAGGAAAGAGGGCGTGGGAGGAGTAGGGAGTCTCTCTGTGCCGGGGCTCCCACGCTTGCGGTCCTGGGGGAGCGAGGGTCAAGGGCTCAGGTTGTGTGTTCGCTGGGCCTGGACTCGCGTGGACGGTTTTAGATAGGCGTGTGCAGATGCATAGACTTCCCATAGGCTATACAAAGAGGTCTGGGGCGCGATTTGCATGAAGTTCTGCTGGTAAAACAAAACTCGGACAAGAAGCTTTTACATTTTTGTAAGTCGAAGATCCAAGGCTTGGTGTGTGTGGGACCCAAAGAAATGAGCAAGCTAACTTGGTCACTGAGCTACAACCGCAGGCGTATTCCAAGGGTTATGGTGTGGATGTTATCAAACTTGGGAAGGAAGGGGGTCATAACCTTTGTCCCAAGTCAAGTCTGGCCACCCGACCTCAATAAGGCAGGAAAAAAAAAAAGAGGCTTAGACAATGTGACCACACTGGGAAGACACAAAGGATTGGAAGCTCACTGGAACTAAATCCTTATTTCAATAAAGTGTGTGTGTGTGTGTGTAGCAATTTAAGTCAATGTCATCATCAATTTAAGTCAATGTCATCATAGTTAATATATATTAAGCTCTTATACCTACATACATACTCTCATATCAACATACTGCATATCCAACATGAGTCATATCCCTACGTCTTTTCATTAAATTTAAGAATTTCTTAAAAATGCTTTGTTTGACTGGACGTGTGTATCATGTATGCGCCGGGTGCCCTCACTCCTTTGTGATGGTTTGCTGTATTTGATAACACAAGTCTGGGAATCTCCTGGACCTGGAGTTTTAGGTAGATGGTTGCGAGCCACCCTGGGGGTGCTGGAAACTGAAACAAGCCCTCTTTGCGAGCAGCAGGTGCTCCTGATCACAGAGCCATCCCTCCATTTCCTTTGGCTCCCATTTCTAGAGTACAGTACTGCATGGAGGGCAAGGCTGAAGCAGCCTCGCTTTGGGGAGAATGAGGCAGCTGGTCACTTTGGTTCTGTGTGGGGGAGCATAGAGAGATGAACCTGTCCCTCTTGTTTTCATATTGGTATTTCGCCTGGGACCGCCGCCCATGGGATGATACCTCCCCCATTCAGGGTACCTAAGTTTTAGTTAAACTGTGGAGTTGGCCTCACAAGTATGCCCAGACTATGTCTCCTAGGTGAGTGGTTCTCAACTTTCCTGACCCGCAACCATAAAATTGTTGCTTGTTCATAGCTGTATTTTTGCTACTGTTGTGAATTGTAGTGTAGCTATCTGATATGTGACTCTCTCAATGGGGTTGTGATTGGGCTTCCTGGTTAAGAGCACTCGCTCCACTTCCAAAAGACCCAGGTTCATTTCCCATCACCCCTGTCAGTGGCTCACAGCCACCTGTAACTCCAGCTCCAGGGATTAAATACTCTCTTATGGCCTTGGCAGGCACTGCACTTGGGTACACAGACAGATGCACATGAACAAAAATCAATTTTAAGATGGTTAACCAGTATTGCTTTTATCCATGAGCTCTTTATTAAGTGTTCACTACACTGCATTTAAAATATCTATTTACGGGGGCTGGAGAGATGGCTCAGTGGTTAAGAGCATTGCCTGCTCTTCCAAAGGTCCTGAGTTCAATTCCCAGCAACCACATGGTGGCTCA
>NC_022010.1:29272687-29273829 GCF_000317375.1 Microtus ochrogaster | reverse complement strand
TTCTGGCCTGCAGGCATACACACAGATAAAATACTGTATACATAATAAATAAATATTAAAAAAATATCTATTTACATGTCACCCCTCCAGGAAAATTCTAGCTTCTCATATGCATTAGGAAAACTCTTAAGAGCCTCTGAGTGATGCCATGGACTACATGGCACCCATCGCTGCTTGACAAGATCCCATTTCGACATTGCAGACCACGCTCCCCCTTTAATGATCCTCATTTCTCTTTGGGAGATTTTGAGCAGACTTTGGTAAAGGATAAAAATGTGTACAATGATAGCCTCTCTAAACAAAATGGAACCAGGAATCCCATTGTGCCCTCCTAATTACACCAGGAACAGGAAAGTTGGCGATTTCCTAGGCACACCTGGTCCCAAGGATGAAATGCCTACAGTTCTGACCCAGAGCCTGAGGCCATTAAAGGCAAGAGTTCAGTTAATAGATGTAGAGAAACTAGGATGGCGTGGCATAAGGCGAAAAGAGCAAGATCTCAGGACCTTCCTTTTGAGAGTGGAAGGAGAACAGGCCCAGATAGTAAGATTAAGGAAGAGATTACGGTATAGTATCTGCTCCCCAGAAGTCCTTTTCTTAAGGTCAGGCAGGCAGTCGGATAAGGGTCTCCACTTCAGGGAAGTTTCTGCTTGCTAAAGCAGCCCTTCTCTTCATCTCTGGCAAGAGCAATTTAAGGGCCTTTCTTTAACAGTTGGTGCCTATTGTCAAGGCCAAGGTTAGTTTATTTCAGTCCCTGATTTCACCCGCCCCCTTTCTCCCAGTTAATCCTATGTGCAGTAAAAGGTACAGACTTTTTTCGACTAAATGCTGCTGGCAGTCATCCTGATTCACCCTCAGATTGTGTCCTTGTGGTATCCCCCTCCATCCCCATCTCCTGTTCCCCACGCCCACCTCCCACCGACTCCACATATCCTCTTTGGGACCTGAACCCCCACAAAGCAGGTCTTTGACAGGTTGACCCTGTAGTTAAGAGCTACTCTTTCCAAAGATCTGTGTTCATGTTCTAGCACCCATCTGGAGGCTCACAGCACTTGGGAGGCAGAGGCAGGCGGATCTCTGTGAGTTCGAGACCAGCCTGGTCTACAGAGCTAGTTCCAGGACAGGCTCCAAAGCCACAGAGA
>NC_022010.1:29264603-29272222 GCF_000317375.1 Microtus ochrogaster | reverse complement strand
CATGTGGTTGCTGGGAATTGAACTCAGGACCTTTGGAAGAGCAGGCAATGCTCTTAACCTCTGAGCCATCTCTCCAGCCCCAATCATTTTCATTTAGCACACAAAGCATAGGTTTCATTGTGTCGTTTTTCACAGTATACAACTACTCTTTCTTCTTATTTGTGCTGCCTCCCCCATCCCTCAGGCTTCTGTGGTGTATTGTTTTTTTTAGTTTCTTTTTTTATTAATTAATTTTACATTCTAGCCCCAACCTCCCCTCTCTCTTCTCCTCCCAATCCCTCTCCCACCTCCCCTCCATCCCACCCTCCTCTGTATTTGCCCAGAAAGGGGCTGGCCTCCCATAGGCATCAGCAAAGGATGGCAGGCTGGCTCTTGGCAACCTATTTCTCGTGCTGGATTGGCTTGCCCAGTCTGAATACAGGAGGAGGTGCCTGTCCTTGTGGCAGCTTGATATGCCATGGCGTGTGGCATCCCCAAGCTAGCCACAAGGACCAGTATAAACTCTTGTTCAGGTACTTCTTGTCATAGTGTCCTCATAGCTTACTTTCTGATCATGGCTAGACATACCTTTCCCCCCTCCAGTTTCTTGTTTGCACGGGCAGGTCTTTACATACCCTACTACCAAACGAGCTAGTTCTTATTCTTTGGCTATCAGCTCAGTGATTCCTTACGTCATTGCCGTTACACGGTGGGCAGCACACAGGACCATTTTATCACCTTGTATTTGGGAAGCACTGCGGTATTGGGAAGGCAGCTATGAACGCAGGGTCCTTGGGCTTATTTAACATGTCTGTGTTTCCATACTTCTAGAATGAGACAATGGTAGAGTTTATCTCTGCACTGTGGCTGCTGGCCTGCTGGCAGGGAGCCTCCAGCTTCGCTCCTCACCAAGGTGTGTAGTGTCTCCAAGCAATGGGCTCTTGTTGTCCAGTTGGTGACCAACCAAGAGATTGTCAAGGACATGAAATATTTGAGGTGCATCCGAAACCTCCCTTTTAAACAATGCATAAAAAGGTATCCCACACCTGGCCTTGGGGTTTTTGTTTAATGACTCATGGTTTTTAAGAGCCGCCTTATCCAGCCAATGCAGGATAGCTCCAAATTCTTTGGGTTTTGTTTTTGTTTTTTAAGCTTATACTCCCCCTCCCCCCCTTTTTTTTATTTGGGTAACTTTTTTTTCCATTTACTTTACATACCAACTAGTTTCTCCTCCCTCCTCTCCTCCTGTCCCCTCCCTTTTCCCATCTATCCCCCCACTCCCCATCCACTCCTCCTCCATCTCCATTCAAAAGGGACAAGCCTCCCTTGGGCTTTTTCAGCATCTAATGAGATGATCACATGTTTTTTTTTTTTCCTTTCAGTTTGTTTAGATGGTGGATCAAAACATTTTCACCCTAATATTTTTTTCTCTGCTTTCATATTGCCTGTGCTCTGCCACCTCCCCCCTTCCCCTTTTAGGCTTCCCCACTCCAATGGCCCCATTCTGGCTTTCATGGACTCTACCAGTATTCTAGGTTAAACACACAAATCTTAAAACTCAAAACTCAGATCCACTGAGAGGATGTCTGTCTTTCTGGGCCTGGGTTACCTCACTCAGTATATAGTATTGTTAATTCCATACAGTTCAAATGCAGATTTCATAGCTTCATTTTTCTTCTCAGCCAGATAAAATTTCATTGTGCTTTCATTATGCATTCCTCATTGATGGATGGATTGCAGTCTGATTGCATTTCCTAACTAGTGCAAGTAGAACAGCAATAAGCACAGATGAGCAAATAGCTCTATAAGATACGGAGTCCTTTGGATGACTGCCCGATAATGGTATGGCTGGATGCTATGGTAGTTCTATTGCTAAACGAAAGGTTTTTCATCTTATCTTTAGATTTATTTATTGATTTTATTTTATATTTATGAGTGCTTTGCTCACATGTATGTCTGCATACCATGTGCATGTCTGATACCGACAGAGGTCAGAAGAGGGCCATAGATCTACTGGAACTAGAGTTACAGATGGTTGTAAGCCACCATGTGGATGCTGGGAAGTGAGTCTGAGACCACTACAAGAACAAGTGTTCTTAACCACCAAGCCATCTCTCCAGCCCTTATTTCTGGACTTTTGAGGACTCGCCACACTGATTCCCATAGTGGCTATGCCAATTTGCACTCGACGACAGGAACTGGGGTGTCCTCCCATCCTTGCCGCTATTCGCTGTCGTTTGTTTGACACGGAGTCTCACTGTGCAGCCCTGGCTGTCTTCCTATGGAGACCAGCCTGACCTCAGAGCCCAGAAATCCTTCTGCCTCTGTCTCTTGAGTGCTGAATGACACAGCTTCCCAGTGCACAGCACCCTGCCTAGCCTTTGACTTCTCGAGCTTAGCTGTTCTAATTTAGGGGAGGTGGACTCTCAAGTCGTTTAAATTTGCATCTCCCTGGCGGCTAATGATGTTGAACCCTTTTTAAAAAATGTTTATCAGTCATCTCTCTTTTTGAGGATCTATTCAGGTCTATAGGGTTTTTTTTTTTTAAATATCAAAATGTCAACTAAACTTAAAGCAACTTCACACTTCAGCTGACTCAGTTCTGTGTCTCCACATTTGGGCCAATTGGGCTCATTCAATTTTTATATTTTTATTCCTTTATCCAATAGGGAATTGTATCATTGTGACTTCATTTTTATTCATTAGAATTAGTGTTGTTGGTGGCTGCTTGTTTGTTTAGCTTCAAGTTGAATCTGCAGAACTTGACGTCTTTAAGATGGAACCTTTCTGTTCACGTCATGTGCTTCTCCATCTGCTAGAGTGACTTGACGTGCATTTTTGTAAATTTTGTAGAATTCTACATGATGTTCTCAAAATATTCTTGTTATATTTATTCCTAGACACCTTACATTGTATTTAAATGGTGCCCTTTTAGAATTAAGATTTGCATCTCTTTTGACTGATATACAGAAACAAAGTTGACCTCTGTTCATAGTTCATAGCTGAATTCTCTCTCTCTCTCTCTCTCTCTCTCTCTCTCTCTCTCTCTCTCTCTCTCCCCCCCCCCATCCCTCACTCACTCCCTCCCCCTCACATGTGTGTTTGGCACATGTTTGTATGTGCACACAAATGCACGTGGCTGCATGTGGGCACCAGTGCCTGTGGATTGCCCTCGGTAGTCTTCCTCGGTTTCTCTCCACTGCATTCACTGAAGCAGAATTTCCCATTAGAATCCGGAGCTCTCAGATTCAGCTGGCTCAGCTGGCCACCACGCTCTGGGGATTCCCCTGTCTCCACCTCCTGAGTGCTAGGGCTCCATGTGTGTTTTTACCAGGTCATGGGAATCCAAACTCCTGCCACACGTTTGATCAGCAGATGTGTTACTGGCTGAGCCACATCACAGCCTGGTTAGGCTTTCTTATCATTTGGGGAAGATTCTTTGAGTTTTTTATGTAGACAACGTTTAAAATAAATAATGATGGCTTGGGTTATTTGCTTGTTTGTTTTCTCTTTCCACACCTTACAATCCCTCCTACTCTGTCCTTGTGTTCCGCAATGCCTGGACCTTCTGCACAGAGCTTTTAGGAGCGGTGAGACTGGATATCCTCACCTTGTTCCTTGTTTTCCCAAGGCACTGATTCTAGCTGGTTTAAGAAGCATTATATGCATGGCAGATGTTTTTAAAGACACACTTTATTATGTATGCTAAGAATGCTTTTGTTGGGTTTATTATAAACAGCTTGTGGGTTTTTCCTGGATGCAAAAAACAAAACAATGAAATGAAACAAAACTTGTTTTGAAACGACCATATGTTTTTCCTATGGAAGTTGTTAATAAGTTGTTAATAAGTTGTTAATGTACATTTTCTAATACCAGTCATCGTCCACTCCTGAAGTAGCCTTGCTGATCACACACACACACACACACACACACACACATACACACACACACATACACACACATACACACACACATACACACAGAGAGAGAGAGAGAGAGAGAGAGAGAGAGAGAGAGAGAGAGAGAGAGAAAGAGTTCTTCCATTTTAAGCCTTTGAGTCAACAATCAAGATTGGAGTTGAACTGATCTCTTGTCATATGATGGTCCACGTAGCTCATTGCGGGGCCCAGCAGGTGCACCTCTTTTCACAGACTCTGAGAGTGTTTAGGACTGAAATCATAGGTTCCTGGAATCTTGGGAAACATGCCTATAAAACTGCCTCCACCTGTGTTTCCTCTGTGGGAAATCTTTGGAGCCCTGATAAGGTTGTGTTAGTACTCCGGATGACAAACTACTCAACCGGCTTGTGAAGCAGTTCTTCCCAGACCTCAGAGCCTATGTAAACTGCATGGCCAGGCACTTTGGTCTGGGGTCCATGCTGGAACTGATATCTTCAAGTTCAGAGTTTAAATTTCTTAATTCAATTTTGTTAATTGTATGGTTTCCTCAGATTTGACGTTTATTAGTAAGTTGTCATAATGTTTTTTTCTGTGTCATCATTCCTGTATTTACTTACATTTCCTTTTCCATCCTGACAACGCATGTGTACACTTTCCTTCATCAATGTTTTAGTTTTCTTCAATCATTATTATTATTGCTGTTCTTTTGAGACAGGATCTCTTTCCATAGCACTGGTTGTCTTGGAACTCACTGCTTAGACGAGGATCAGGCTGACCTTGAATTCATAGAGACCCACTTGCCTCTGCCTTCCAAGTGCTGGGATTAAAGGCCTCTGCTACCACACCGAGTTTTTCTTTTTTAAATTATATTTTATTTATTTGTGTGTTTGTGCTAGAGTACATATATAAGTATAATGTATGTACATGATATATATGCATATCTATATATCCGCACCAAGTTCCTTTCGGTTACCATTTATTATTATTTAGTGTTATTATTGATCCTATCACTGCCAGGAGCCATCAGTTGCCAATAGTTTCTTACGTAGGGATATGACTCTTTGACCACCTCCCCTCTCCATACTGGAATTTCCATCTAGCTTGAGCTTGTGCAAGGACTCTGTATGCTGTCACAACCACTATGAATTCATATGTGCAGCTGTCCCTCTGTGTGGCATCTGGAAAACACTGCTTTGCTGTGTCAATCGCTGCCTCTGGCTCTTACCATTGTCCTTGTTTCTTCAAAGATGACCCCTGAGCCTTGGGAGGAGGGGTGGTGTGTGTGTGTGTGTGTTTCCCACTTAGGACTCAGTACTCCAAACTCTCTTATTCTCTGCACACTGACAAGTTGCAGAGTCACTGTGTTAATCAGTATCTTAGTTGCTGTTCCATTGCTATGATGAAACACTATGGCCAAGGCAACTTATAAAGGAAGGCTTTTAATGGGGGGCTTACTTACAGTTTCAGAAGGTTAGGCCTGATCATCATGGCAAGGTGCATTGGAGTAGGCAGGCAGGCATGGTGCTGGAGCAGCCGCTGAGAGCCCATGTCTGATCTGCAAGTTACAGGCAAAGAGAGAGTCAGGGCCTGAGGTAGGCTATTGAAACCTTAAAGCCCAACCCCAGTAAGACCCCTTCTCCAACAAGGTCAAACTTCCTAATCTTTCCCAAACAGTTCCACAAACTGGGAACTACATATTCAGATATATGAGCCTATGGGAACCATTTGCCACCACAATCACTCTCTAGATAAGGGTTGAGCAATGCATTCATCTACAGGTATAATGAAAAAAATGATTTAATACTATGCCCATTTAGCAGAATAATAGTTGTAGGGTCTTCACTAGGGCCTTTGATCTACCTAGCTATGTTAGTGGTGCCAGACCTAAATTCAGTCTCGAGTGGGCCTTAAATCCAAAGAAGAAAGCGTTTGGCTAGTTCTGTAACACCTGTGCCATTATTGCACCAAGGGGCATACCTAGCCTGGCCAGTCATTATTGTAGCTTGCAGGGTTCACAGCTGGCTAAGACTGATGATCACTTTCCCCCTCTGGTAGCATGCATAGAACCTTCCAGGGCCATTAAAGCTGGCCAGTAGGGATGAAGCTTCATTTCTCCATGTTCTATGTCTCGAGTATGTGGTATCTTCAGCAACAGGTCTTGTTGTTGAGTTCTGAAAAGCAATCAAGAAAACTGGCAATAGTCTCCAATGTCTGGAGGGGTCTATGGGAACTCACTGATCAAAAACTCCAAGAAAGGATAAGCAATTCCTTGTACTAGGCCTTTATTTTGATAGTGTATAGTATCTTATAGTATCTGGGAGAGGTATTATCTCTCTGCTACAGGGTAATTCCACTTCAATTTTTCTCATATGACATATATGTATATATTTGAGAAAACTGGGAGTTAACTGTTTAAGCATGGTGGTTGTGACTCATAATTGCCATTTGAAAAAAAGTCATGGGTCTTGGGAGTAACAGGAGTATGACTCTTTTGTTATTTCTCTTGCTGATGCTCTCACATCTTTGTCATTTATTCTGAAGATAGATTTTAAGTTTACAGTGTAAGGATGCATTTCCTTGTTAGTACAAAGTCATTCTAGTGCAGGAACATAGTTAATTGTAGTAGTTACCAGATATAGAGGGTCTGGTTTAAAACTTCTGTTTGGTTTTAATGCCTGGGAAAGAGGCATTAAAAGCTCAGCAGCTCCACTGACAAGTCCAAAGTGCTTGACTCCACACACTCACCTCTATTTCATCAGCACACTGCATTCAAATGATCTGTACTTGGCATTTGAAAAAGCAACATCACAACTAACCCCTCTAGAGTAGTAGTTTTCAACCTTCAAAATGCTGCAACCCTTTAACATAGTTCCTCATGTTGTGGTAGCCTCAAACCATAAAATTATTTTTGTTACTAGTTCATAGATGTGATTTTGCTACTGTTATGAATCATAGTGTAAGAATCTGTGTTTTCTGCCAGGTGGTTGTGGCACATGCCTTTAATCCCAGCACTCGGGAGGCAGAGACAGGTGGATCTCTGTGAGTTCAAGGCCAGCCTGGTCTACCAAGTGAGTTCCAGAACATGCTACAGAGAAACCCTGTCTCAAAACAAACAAACAACAAACCATCTGTGTTTTCCAATGTTTTAGGCGATCGCTGTGAAAGTGTCATTCAACCCACCAGGGGTTGTGACTCACAGGTTGAGATCTACTGCTCTAGAGGGAAATTAATATTTACTATAGCTTAGATTTATACAGATAAGCTTATTTTTTCATGACATTAATCAATAACCCCTTTCCTTTGCTACTGAATAATTACTTTATTCTTTGAATTTACCAATAGTTATTGATTAAAGTGTCTAGCATGTTAGTTTGTGGGAGTGCAGTGTTTGCTGGCATGTTTTCTGCCCTCATGGGGTTCCAGTTTTCTGAGGGCAAAAGTCAGACACAGAAGCATAAATCTGTGAACCCAGTAAAACCGGAGGCAGAGACAGGATTCCCAGAAACTCAGGGGCCAGTCAGCTAGGTAAACACAGAGGCAAATAAGAGACTAAGTCTCACATAGGTGGAAGTCAAGAATAAACACCTAGGTTGTCCTCTGACCTCCACATATCATGTCTGTGCTCACAAGAACATTCGTACTCCCTGTTGTTCCTTTGCGGAACTACAGTTCCCAGCGTTCTCCTGGATACGGATATATTCCCAGAAGCCTTTGCATTCCCCGTTAAAAAGTGAGACGCCA
>NC_022010.1:29246279-29264193 GCF_000317375.1 Microtus ochrogaster | reverse complement strand
CTGGTCTACAGAGCTAGTTCCAGGACAGGCTCCAAAGCCACAGAGAAACCCTGTCTCGAAAAACCAAAAAAAAAAAAAAAAATCTCAAAAAGGAGCCTGGGCTCCTGCTCAGTGATTAAAAACGAGCCCTGGCTTTGACTCCCCTCCCCACATCCCCAGATAAACATTTGCC
Source organism: Microtus ochrogaster (assembly GCF_000317375.1). NCBI lineage: Eukaryota > Metazoa > Chordata > Mammalia > Rodentia > Cricetidae > Microtus > Microtus ochrogaster. The sequence goes on along the minus strand of NC_022010.1, from coordinate 29,264,021 downwards.
TCTACTAGGTTTCCCTCTTGTTCATTATGAGGAATCCCACATCAAATTTTTCGTGTAAAGACATGTCTGTGTGGGTCAGCCAGGTCCTGTATCTGAGGATGTGGTGACTTAGACATCAGACCACCCCCCTTGGAATGGCCCCACAGTTGAGTAGATTTCCTCCAAATACAAAGCTGTCTCTTCCTTCCACCTCCCAGGACTGGGTTGATGTAGCCCAGCCATCAAAATGTCACACACGTTTAAAACAATAACTGCGGCCACATCAAGCAGGACAGAGCTCCTAGCAAGCACCCCTGCAGCCAATCCGTCAGTATGAAGGTGCCCAGGAGACAGGCTGCACTTTCTCCTCCTTCCATGCTCCCTGGTGTTAAAGTGCGGGACTTCCACCGAGCTAAAGCTCATTTTACACAGGAAGTCCATTCAGCCTAAGTCCAACAAATGCTTTCCTTTCCCCTGACCGTGGAAGAACTCCATTTGCAGGGCGACGTGATCCCGGGCCGTGTACTTCAGAACTGCTGACCTCAGAAGGGTTCTCAGAAAGAAGCATGGCTTATTTTTCTTTTACGCACAGCCCGATTTCCTCGTACACTTAAATGCACATGGGAAAAAAAAATGAGTCATTTATGTTTCTATCTTTAGTTTGCAGAAACAAAGCGGTGGGTCACAGAGCCTGTCAGAACGACCCAGATATAGCTTTATCGAGATAACGTGCGTATTAAAAGAGCCCCAAATTCTATTTCTGTGCTAGAGTTGTGGGGTTGGAACTGCAAGTGTCTAGTCACTCAGAATTTGGCAGATCAGGATGTGACCAGTCACAAACAACCTTCCCACAGAGATAGCACACAGTAACTCGTGGATCAGCCTCCCTCCTTTAGGATTAGCCAGGCCTGGGGGCCAGAGCTCAGGAGAAACTGTGAAATTCACATTGAAAGAGCGTCATAGACATCAGGCTAGTTAATGAATTGTGGTGGGGATTAAATGAAGTACCCTGGATGACAAATGAAAGCCTATATTTGACACATGGGATGCATTTTTTTTTTAATTAAAAAGAACTTGAAAATCTTCTCTTTGCTGATCCAAAGCTAAGTTTGTATCCAAAGAAAACAACTCAAGTTGATCTGGAGGAATTCATCTACTCACAGGATTTACTCCTGGTTTTTTTGTTTCCGAATCTTCCCTTTATAAGGCTGTCATCTCCTACCCTCTGATACTGTTTCCTTTTGAGACAGGGTCTCACTAAGTAGCCCAGGTTGGCCTGGAACTTGCTAGGGAGAGCAGGTTGTCTTCGGATTCTCAGAGATCCACCTGTCTCTGCCTCCCAAGTGCCGGTAGCTCTGAGCCAGGCTTGTTGAAGAGCACATTAAAGCCAGTTCACCTGAGTGGATGCTGCTGAGGGGAGCATTTCAGTCAGCAAGGACCAAGGCAGCTGTACAGCTGGTGACTTCTCAGAGTGGAGCTGAATGAGCACCAGCCATGGTGGGGGGAGGGGGCGGGAGCCCAGGGAGTCCCCTTACCCCATCATTTTGAAAAAGGCGTGCTCTTGTCACACGCTCCCTTCTAAGCATTCAGGAGAGCATGTTTCCCAGCTCTGTGAATACAAGGTGTGGGAAACCTTTGTGTTGGTGGAGGTGGGGCAGGAGAAATGTCTAGGCTCCTCCAGTAGCCCTTCTGGATCCCTTAAAGTGAAAGTACATGTTATTTGCCGTTAGCAAATAAAACAAACAGCATTTGTTTGATCTCTAGGAAGCCCTTTCTTGTTAAGGTAACAGTCTGTCTGACTTTCATGTTTCAGTATTCATTGTAGGTTTAATTATTTTTTAAAAGTTTTGTTTTAAACTATTAAAAGTGTTTCAGTGGCTTCAGATAAACATGGCTGGCTTTGTTAACAAGTCAAAATAAATTTCCCACAAAGCAGCAAAATGTGGCACAGATAATATACCTCATGGGGTCGGCCTGTTCCCAAACATGATTCTCAGGGGGCCCCTCTGGACAACAGCCCTCGTCATTCTTGTTCTGAGAAGCTTCCGGAAGCCCCCCGACTCTAACCCATCCACCCTTTCTGGAAACTAGCAAAGTATGAGGAAAAATCACCACAAAAATGAAGAATCCCAGGGAGGCATGTTGTCTGTTTTCAGACTGCCAATGTTTTCACAGATACACTCAGCAGAAACTTATGATGGCGTTCACGCAGAGCGCCTGCTGGGAGAGCTATGGAAAAACAAATGCGTTTCCGTGCAGTTCTGCTATCCAACGGCTGCTCTTAATTCAATTTGAGAACAATCTAGAAGATCACATTGAAAACACCATATCTCTCCAGGCTAATGAACTTTGGTTGTAATCTTTTCTAACTAAGACTTCCATTTTGAAAAACTTAAAATTAGCAACTGGGGATAGAGAGGTTCTGGGCAACCAAGAGCACTTGCTGCTGTTGCAGAGGGCTTGGGTTGGGTTCCCACTTGGCAGCCTGGTCATCTTCTGTACTCCAGTTCCAGGGGACACGACGCCCTCTTCTGGCCTCCTTGGGCACCAGAGACGCAAGCGGTGCACACACACACACACACACACACACACACACACACACACACTGGCAAACACTCATACACATAAAATAAACTTTAAGAGTAAAATTTATAAAACAGATCGATGGGTTTCCGTTTGCAACTCATGTTCTAGGCTTAATACCGAGAACTTGAGAAAGTTCGTTTGCGTTTCCATTTTATTCTTTCTTCCTATCCCCATACGTTTCCTCTCTCTAGAGTGCTGTCCCTTCCCCAGCAGCAGGTTTGGGATTAGAGGAGGAATGGCTAACATGTTTGTGCAGTTCTCAAAAACGACGGTAGGTGGCGATGAAAAGCCGTGCCTCTCGGCTGCCGGTCTTTTCTGACCTAAATCAAATGTTCCCGGAATGAGAAGAATGCTGCCTAAGAGACAGACTGGAAATCCAGTTTGTTCCTCCCCTATGTCCCCACACGAGTCACTAGGACCTAGCCTCCTACTTTGAAATGGGAACCAACTCTTCCCTCAATCTGAAAATTCTACTGCAATGAAAGAAACGAATGGAAACCTTGCGAAGGATTTTATCAGCGCAAAGCCAGGGGTGTTACAACTCTGCGGCCAATGCTGCTTGCCGAAACAAAACAAAGATGTGATTCAACAGCATATAAAACATCTAGACTTTACAAGAGTTCACTTACAGATGCAGTCCTAGCCTCACATTCTTGAAAGGAAATATTGCCCAAAGGGAATAAAGAGAAAGTTTCTAAGCTTTTTCTCTAAGGGAACAGTTAGTCCGGTGGATTACCCGAAGATAGCAAGGAGCTGCAGCGGTGGCGTTTAGCTGGCGGGGGAGGGGGAGGGGGGGGTCCGCGGTTAGCTGTCAGAAAGGAATGGCGGGTGGGTTTGCTGAACAGGGGGTTTGTCACTTATTCTTTCCCAAGACCCAAATTGACAATTGGCCAGCTAAATGGATTTGTTGGAGAAGGCTGTGGGAATAAGAAAAAAAAAGATTTAGAGAGTGCTACAAGTTTGGGCACATTGTAGATCTGGCTGTGGGCCAGGGTACCGCCAGTGAAAAGCAGAATGGGGAAGGCTCAAGGCTGAGAGTCATATAAACTGGGATTATGTAATACTAGCATTAGAGAGTGTGTGTGTTCTGACTTCTCTCCAAAAGCGAAAGTCCCCAAAACATTAACTAGAGGCGGGGGCGAATGTACCAGTGCTTGTCTTAAGCCTGGGGCAAATGTCCCCAGAAGATATCTGAAGGCGGGTCTCTGTGACATTCGAGGCCCAGATATCTTTGCAGAGAAGCCCACTTCAGCAGCTTTGACTCCGTCCGACGACCTGCGGTGTATAGACATATTTGTGGAGTTCCAAGAATTCCACACAAGATCTGTGTTTGTCTTTTTATTTGGACAATGATTTTTATTTTTAATGTAAACACATGCACACTCTTTTTGATCAGTTTTGGTTAAAGAGAAATCAAACCAAAACCACAGCAAGTTCCTATCTGCCTCCTGGTTTCCCAAATTCTAATTCTCCTCCATAACTGAAAAAAAAAAATTTTTTTTGAGACAAGTTCTCACTTTGTAGCCAAGGCTAGCCTCAAACTCACAACGTTCCCTGCTCCACCTTCCAGAGCCGAGGCTGCAGGTGCATGCTGCCACACCTTATGCCAGGCCCCTGTTTTGAGCATCTTATGTCAGTGTGTCAGTTTGTCACAGTGAGTAAGAAGGCACAGAAGAGCGAGCTCTGGTTCTTACTAGTGAGTTTCAGAGAAAGCCGGAGGATGGTCCAATCAGGAAAGTGTTTGCCCTCTGAGCGTATGGACTTGGTTGGTCCCTCAGAATTTACATAAACAAGATACACACACAGCAGGGCACATTTATAATTCCAGCACAGGGGAAACAGAGATGGAGATCTATGGGCAAGGCCAGCAACTGAGGGGGACGTTCAATGTCAGCCTCTGGCCTCCACATGCGTGCAAACCCATAGGCACACGTACACATGCACAGTGCCACACACTGGTGTGCACACATACACACACACATACAAGCCAGAGAGAGTTCTTTGTGGGTTCACTGGAGTCAGCCTGTGTCATGTGACCACTTCTCCCTAAAGGGGATTTTCCAGACAGAACACGATGGGTGTCAAGGGCGGGGATTCATGGGTGGGAGGCTCCCATCCAGCAGGGAGATGGTTTATATTCTCTCTCTCTCTCTCTCTCTCTCTCTCTCTCTCTCTCTCTCTCTCTCCCCCTCTCTCTCACCCCACCCCTCTCTCTCTGCTTCAGGGTCCGGTCCTGGGTGCCTGTGCAAACTGGATTGCTGAGCAGAATCTGTTGCTGGGTAATATGGGTTCGGGGGTTCATCCCAGAAGCACAGTTCCTCCTCACTTTGCATCAACTCCTGGTTGAACGTGGGAGCCTGATCATGGTGCATAACTCCGTATGTGGAGACTTGGGGAGCCCCTTCAGAGAGGACGTGAACCCCTAATCCTTTCAACTTCAAAGGGCATTTCCCAGACATTTGATTCATTTCTTATTTTCCATTCGTAGCTACCTACATGCCCTGCATCATAGCCCTCGTGTGAAATTTTCATAGGCAGAGTATAGAGACCTTTGAAAAAAACCCCAAAGAACAAAGCACAGCTGTTTCATGATCCCATACCAGCAATTAAGCCATCACCCTAAATAACAGAGAGTGTGTTACACACTCTCGGGGTTCCTGGTTCTCACACAAATTTCTGCTCGGCTAGTTCCACAAAACAAAAACAAAACAAACGTTGCCAGCTCTTTAAGAACACAGTGCTCCATTCCCCAATATCAGAGTGCTCTCCTGCATTTAGATTTGGGGTCCGAATAAGTGAGGGACCTGTTGGCAGAGTGCCCCTTCCGTTTCATAGCAACCCAACCGTCCAATGTGAAAGGACTAGGTGAGTTGAGATTCCATTATGAAATATTATGCAGAAATTAATCCCCAAAGTGTAAGGACTCTGGCAACCGGGAAGTCTCTGGGTTATAATTAGTGTCACATGAACACAAAAGGACAACACACATTTTGGGTACACCCATGCCACTTAGGGCTCTAGATGAACCCCAAACAAGTGCCAGTCAACCACCCCAAGCATGGACAGCCACGCAGCTAAGGAATCATCTTGCCTGCCCCCTCCTTCTTCAGCCCTCAAACAATGTGGGGAACTAATGCATAAGAACCCCAGCTCTCTTGACCTAGGGCAGGATAATTTTGAGGTCTGCGCATTGCACGGTGTCCCCAGAGTCCCTTCGGGGAGGTCACTCAACAAATGCTGCCCTCTTTATTTACGACCTTCCCATCTCTGTATTGCTGGCCTGGAATTCCGGTCGGATCTATGCTTCTGGGAAAACGCGAGGCCTGAGAGGCTGACTCACGGGTACAGATTATCCCAGCTGACTACCATATAGATAACATGTTTGCACAGAGGTGGGGAGGCACACAGCAAGGCAGGAGGGAAGTGAGGATGAGGACGGTGCTGGGTACTTCAGCATGTTAAAGTTATTTGAGCTTGATGGTTTAAGTGACAGAGCAGGCAGCTGTGCTCCCAAATCCACACACACAGAAAGCTGGGAACAGAAGTGAGAAGTGATGCCTTTGGAGGGGTGGCAAGAGGATTCCCTGGGTTAAGATGCCTTCTGCACAATCCTGAGGACCTAAGTCCAATTCCTGGAACCCCCAAAAAGCTGGATGTGGTCACAATTTCAGAGTTCAATTGAAATATTTGAGGTGGAGACAGAATAGACTTGAGAGAACAGACTCGAGGGCCCTGCTGTCCTGGATTACTGCAGAAATGGTCAGAGACCCTGACTCAATAGACTGGAAAGAGAAAACCCATTCTAGAAAGTTCTCTGGCCTCCACACAAACACTTGCCCTCACACACACGTGAAAAATACACATACTAATTACAAATAAAGACCTTACATGTAGCTTTGGGAGACACAAGATGCCCCTGGAATGGTCAATGACCTGGAAGAGAGGAGAAAATCAGTGGGGTGCCTGGATGCCAATGGGGCACGTGACCTTGCAGAGGCTAGACTGCCACCCAGACCACATCCAAACCTCATGGAAATTCAAAGTCTGCAGTTCTTAGTGCCCCAGCATAAAACAAAAAGATTTAAATACTTGTTTTTAAGAAGTACTATTAAGCTGGGCGTTGGTGGCACACGCCTTTAATCCCAGCACTCGGGAGGCAGAGGCAGGCGGATCTCTGTGAGTTCGAGACCAGCCTGGTCTACAGAGCTAGTGCCAGGACAGGCTCCAAAGCCGCAGAGAAACCCTGTCTCGAAAAACCAAAAAAAAAAAAAAGAAAAAGAAAAAAAAAAAGAAGTACTATTAAACAACAGAGGTAACATTCTTTCTCATTTCCCGCCAAACCCCCGATTCCTTCACACACACAGGCAAGATCATTTCTGCTTTTAAAAATGTGATTTATGGTTTATAATATGCGAAGAGATTCTTGGGTTCACTGGTATGTTTTCTCTGTCAAACCTATTTTTAATCTAAAGCAGTGAGTTTAGTTATCTTGTTTCCAGGAACATTCTAGCAGGCTTAGTAACACACATTTTATTAGTCTATAATCTCTTCTTTTGAACTCTGGGCTAAAAAGAAAATACATAGCTACTCTCACTGCAAAGGGAATTTATTTACAAATCTAAATAGTTTCTAGATGTGAAAGTGGGCAAGCATATGGACTCACAGATAAAATTAGTATTTCTTGAGAATTTCATAGTACTGTATTTATGTCATTTCCACTCCTCCCTTCCCCCCCCATGCAACTCCTCACCTGACCCTCCCCCCACTACTTCTCAAATTCAAAACCGCATCTTCTCTATTATTGCTAATATATATTTATATTTACCTATGTATGTATACAACACACACAGGCATCCGTTTAGTGTTGCTTGTCAGTGCATGTGTTTAGCAAGCTGAGCTGAGCTTCCTGTTGCTTTTTGAAATGGGAGTGTGAAGTTACCGTACCCAAGAGGGTAAGTGACTTCATTTGAAAGGCTAATTAACTCAACTTGCAAGCTTTTCTTCCCTAGGAGGCACAGAGTGGGCGGAGTAACTTTCTAGCAGTGGAATGGGGAAGGAAGTTCCTTCCTTCATTCCCTTCCTGTTTTCCTCACAGCAAAACCAAAGAGAGTTGACTAAAAGTGTGGGGCGGGAAAGGAACTCGTGGTTTAGGTTAAAGTCCTGGATCATCTGCCTTGACTGGGAGGTTTTGGTGAGTTACTTCACTTCTTTGTGTCTGATTTGCCTTCCTGTGGAAAAGGGAAATGCCCAAGAGAAAAGCCTCATGTCAATGGAAAGCAACCCAAATACACACCAGCAACTGTGTGTGAAGGAGAATTACAAAGCAGAGAAAATGGATGAACTGTAGCTGGCATGAATCAGAGGAGTGAATCTAAGGAATAGGCAGGAAGAAAGGAAGGAAAGAAGGAAGGAAGGGAGGAATAAGTGAATAAATTTTCAAATAACAGCAAACAGTAGTCATTTTAGATATAAAATGGAAGAAACAAGCAAATATAAGATTCTGTAAAACTGGAGACACCTTTAATCCCAGCACTCAGGAGGCAGAAGCAAGCAGATCTCTGAGTTCGAGGCCAGCCTGGTCTACAGAGCAAGTTCCAGGACAGCCAGGGCTGTTACACAGAGAAACCCAGTTTCAAAAAAAATAATAAAATAAAATAAGTCTGCATAATGATTTCATGTGAGAAGAGCCAGGGAAGATTGATGTGGGTTACTGTTAACATTCTCATTTTTGAGTGTATTTTATTATTCAAAATATGGATAAGTAGAGGCTGGAGAGATGGCTCTTGGAGAGGAACCAGGCTCAATTCCCAGCAGCCACAGATGACTCACAGCCATCAGTAACTCCAGTTCTGGGAGATCTGACACCCTCTTCTGGCTCCCTTGAGTACTGCATACACATGATGGCATTTAGGTAGGAAAAGCAAACCCAAACAAATGACCATACACACAAAATAAACAAATATATAAATCTAAAATTTTGAATAAATAAAAGATAGATGGAAGAGAGCCATGCTTAGGACAAGGACCTGAACTCAGTGGTGGCGCTGTGGCAGCTCTGAGTATCAAGTTGACACAATCTAGAGTCGCCGGGGAAGAGTCCCACTGAGGGACAGTCTACATTGGGTTGGCCTGTGGGCGTGCCTGAGGAGGGAATGTCTTGATTATAAATTAATATGGGAAGACCCAGCCCACTGTGGGTGGCACCATTCCCTCGGTTGCAGTTCCTGAGCTGTGGAAGAGGAGAGAAATGGATCTGAGCCAACCAGGCTAGCCAGTGAGCAGGCACGCATGTGTCTCTCCTCTCGATGTGACCAGCTGTTTAAAGTCTTCACTTCCCCTCAGGGATACAGGTGTAAGCCGGAATCCGTGGACTGCAAGGAATCCTTTCTCCCCCAAGCTGCTAGTTATCGGGCCCGGGCCCGTTGTGTCACAGGGACAGAAATGAAACTAGGACACGGAAAGCCTAGGGGCTGTTCCCATCTGCTTCTTTACCCTCCACACACAGAAGGTCAGGACCCTTCCTCCTAAGTTGCAGAGAGACATTGAATGAACCAGTGTACGAAGCACAAAGCAAACCCAATGTTTTCCAGGCCCCACGTTGTTATTATTATTACCTCCAAATCTAGCTTGGAACAAGTTGCTATTCTTTAACATTCACTTGAGGGAGATGGTCCGTATCCGTCAGGGTGGCCCACTGCGGAGTGTCTGCCGCAGAACCGAAAGTGGCTGCCTTCTCTTCCTTGTGCCCAGACATTAAGATCAGACCTCATCCCAATTGTCAGAGCTGATCCCATGGCGAAAAAATTCATAACAGAGTCCCTGGGGACTCTTTTTTGATGGACATGGGCACAGATATATAATTACCGATAGTCTCCACTATACTTCTCCACAGGGCCAGAAGGACAACTTGATTCTCAAATAGGTGAATCCAAGTATGGGCTCTAAATGGTGGGTGTGATTAGCCTAGTCAAACCCCAGTTGTTCTACTCAACAGAATTTAGAGACGTTTAACTACAGTTAATGAGAAATTATTATTGGGTAAATGTTCCTTAAATGTCAAGGGTACTTTTTCAACCCAGGAGGTGTTGGGGGGAGGGGGTGCTTCTCACTGGGAATAAATGTGTTCTCAAAACACTGTTAACTACATTTCAAAGCTTCAGCCTCACAGAGTTAACTGGGAGTGGGATGGGGGCTGAGACCTTCCCAGGTCGGGGGTACACCCTGAATACCATGGCACGACCACCTGGGACTTTTTAGTCATACATGGAAATGACAATCTATTCTCGGGAGCTTGAGGAGAGCTGTATCTTCCAACAACTGAGGAAGACATCAGGCTTGTTTCTCTGTGTTTGATGGCAAAAGAAAGAAGGTGTCGGAGGACTTTGCAAATGGGTGGATTCCTTTGTTGCTGCTGCAAACACCCTTTGCAGAAAACACACACACACACACACACATTCACGCATGCACGCACGCACACACGCGCACAAATGTCTGCTGGGTGAAGGAGGATCGACGTTGGACCCTCCAGGTGCAAGCATGCCTGGAAAAGGCTTTGTGGCCATGGCGTTGCCAGGGCAGTGGCTCCAGGTGTTCACTTAGGAGTCACTTAGACCTGGCCCTGCCAAGCAAGGATAGGAAGCCGCCTCAGGCTTAGCTGCCAAGCCTGAGTGTACTTGTGTCGCATCCCTGGAGCTTATCTGGGGTTTCTCTCACAGTTTGCATTTTCTCTCAAGGGCTGTTTTTTAGTGTGTGTGTGTGTGTGTGTGTGTGTGTGTGTGTGTGTGTGTGTGTGTGTGTTTGCCTGTGTGTTAATGCAGATGCCCACGGAGGCCAGAAGGGACAGATCCCCTGGAACTGGAGTTGTAGGTGTTTGTGAACTGTCTGTGATGGATGAGAGGGAACCAAACTCAGGTCTTCCATAAAACCAACAAGTGCTCTTCACCGCTGAGCCACCTCCCCAGCCCCTGAAGCTTGTGTTTTTCAAAACATACTGTACTCTACCCACGGACTGATCAGTATCCAGACAGCCACAATCCTTGCAATGTTCCTCTTCCTCAATACGACTCCTGTTCAACTCCCCTGGGCTAGAAAACACCTTTAGTGTTAGCTTGAACCCCGCTTATCTGATTTGCTGATGTTATGACTTGTTTGCTGTAGAATGAGGGTTCTCTTAAAAGAAGCCTACAACAATCTTTTGTTTAGAGGCTCAGTGGTCGAGCGTTTGCCTAGCATGCCCGAGTCCTGTGGGCCCGCTCGCTCCCCAGCACTCCAGAAAGAAAATTACTTTGCAAGTTTTTGTATTAGATTGTTTCTCTCTCTCTCTCTCTCTCTCTCTCTCTCTCTCTCTCTCTCTCTCTCTCTCTCTAAGTATGAGTGCTTTGTCTGGATGTGGATTTATGCACCATGGGTATGCAGTACCCACAGAGGTCAAAAGAGGGCATTGGAGCCCCTGGAACTAAAGCTGTGAATCTCCACGTGGATGCTGGGACCTAAGCCCAGGTCCTCTGCAAGAGCAGCAAGTGCTCTTAGTTGCTGAGCCATCTCTTTAGGCCCTGGAAATGACTTTTAATGGACACATGCTAACTGTATATATTCATGGGCTGTGGTGTGATTTTACATGTAGCTGCAATGTGCAGCGAGCGATGCAGTCTGGGTAATTCCCACATCCATCATGCCAAAAAAAAAAGAGCATATAGATACAAGACTATTTATAAAGATACAGATAGACTGTGTGTTGAAATCCACAAACCTAAAGATTGCAAAGGACACAATGGGTGGAATGAGGGCCAAAAGGAGGGAGGGAGGAGAGGGCAGGGAAGAGGCAGTGGAGGAGAGGGGTGTCTGGGGTTTGAATGTTGTCCCTACGAATGTCCAGAGGCTGAATGTGAAGTGAAGGAAGAACGAAGGCAGAAAATAATCCTGCTCAGACCCAAGCTGTGCAAGGAGGATGTAGATGAGAGAACCAAACTGTACCAGGAGGGCGGAGGTGAGAACAGAAGCTGGGGAGCTGGCAGTTGCAGAAATCCCCTAGTGGGGCACAGCTGCCTCAGCATGGTAGAATGGCAGCCAAGCAGGAGAAACAGCTACAAATCCTCTGAGAGAGCTGAGCACCCAAGAAAGGAGCTGAGGGATAGTGATGCAGCTGTAGTCACCAGGCCTGGTCCCCAGATGTGGACAGGACCTGGAAGGGGAAGTCATGAAGCAGGCTGTGTGTGGGGAGGTGACTTTGTCCTTGGCAGCTTAAGGCCTGTGATGAAAACTAGAGAGGCGGACGGGCGGCACGGATTACCCAGGCCTCAGACGGAAGTGATAGGACAGTGACCCAGCTCACCAGGACAGGGAAGTTGGGCAACCGGGAATGCTGGGGAGGGCAGGGTGGGGAGTGTGAGGTCTCAGGGCTACTTAGACTCAGTGGGTGATGTTCTGGAGGCCTCGGTACGTGACTTGGAGAAGAGGGAAGGCTAGGGTGTGCCAAGGGTAGGAGGCTGGTGGGAAGCAGTCATGGGGTGGGTGCGGTCAGCAGAGGGGTGAGAGGCAGCTCACCATTTGATCCCAGACAATGGGGTGCCCCACTCAGAAATGTGAGAATGGAAGAGGAGTCTGTAGGTTCTCTGACCCTCGGCTCCGAACTTGAAATGTGGAGGGCAGAGCCCCAAGGCCGCTAATATTTCATTGCACCTTGATTTTACATATACTGTATCCCCACAGCTTGTACAGCAGACAGCATTGCTTCCTCGCATCAAAGAGCCCGAGATAAGCAGACTCACACGCTTGGATTAAAATCCCAGCTTTGCACAGAAGGTGAGCTGTCCACACAACGAGAATGTGACTCAGCCTGAAACAGGACACACAACGTGCAGGAAGCTGGATTTTTGTCGTCAGAGTGACATGGAACAGCTGAAGGGGGACAGGTGCTGTCTGAGGCTATCACAGAGCTCGGCAAGCAGAATGGTGCTTGCTGGGGCGGAGGGCAGGCAAAGGAAGAGCCGTCGTTTAATGGGGACACAGAGTTTCGATTTGCGCTTGTTGAAGATGCCCTGCACTGTGCATTTAAAGGTTACCATGGCAACTTTTCAATGTTTGCTTCTTCATCTGTGATGGAAGGTGACCTGGATCAATCACCTGTCCATGGGGACAGTCTAAGGACCGAACTCCACAAATCTTCTAGCATCCTGCCTGGCCACTCACCTCTCATAATTTAGTTAAATATCCTAAATTGAGTTCCAATGTTGTTACTTCTTGGGCAGTTTCCTTGTAAGGACCTGGCCCTAGCTGGGCTTTTCTGGGCCTGTCGTAGGGGAGCTCACAAGCACAGCCCTGAGCTCTGCCCAGATCTGTACTAGGGCTATGCAAGCTTGCACTCCCAGCGTTCCTGTTTTTGCTGAGAGGACCTGACATGGGGGGATGGCGAGCCAAATGGAGAGGCCACCTTCTGGTCAAAAGAAGTCTCTTGACCAAACACATGAATTAGGAAGACATTGATGACAACCGGCAGGAGCCCTGAATTTTCAGAATTGCAGGGCCTTCAAAACAGAAAGGCCCTCCACAACACTAGCAATGGGTGTCTAGGTGGGTCTCCAACAGAGGTAGGGTGGGGTGGGGGCAAATCTAGAAAGTGCCCTGCTGTGGTGACAGAGGCCATTGTGGTGGCCGAGGCAGGGTGGGCATGCGTGATAAGACCAATGCAATAAGTTTAGGATGCCCAGAGTGTAAAGAACCTGGCCATGGAGGAATAGGACACTTTCTTTATTATCATGTCGTGTGTGTGTGTGTGTGTGTGTGTGTGTGTGTGTGTGTGTGTGTGCGCGTGTGTGCGTGCGCGCCAGCAACAGGGGTAGAGGTACCTGAGAAAGTCAGAGACATGGATCCCCTGAAGAGGGAATTCCAGGTTAGTTTCTTGGTGTAGGTGCTGGGAGTTGAACTCCAGTTCTCTGGAAGAGTAAGTACACACGCTTAACCGCTTTGCCACTTCTCCAGAGCCCCAAAGACATTTCCTTAACTGTCCCTTTGGCTAAGAGTTTTTCTTATTTCTTAATGAGGAGAATGTAGGCGTTTGTGTCAAAACACTTTTCAAGAACACAGTGTCTGTTTTGCACAAACTCCTGGTTAATGGGAAGTAACCAGGTTGGTCTTATTTCAGAGCATGGGCTTGAAGCCCGTCAGTCATTCCTCTGCTACCTTCAGAAGTCCTTGGGGGTAAGAACGGGCTCTGATTATTGTTACAGCGAGATACCTGGGCAGGGTGGACCCTTTCTGACTAGCTCAGCTCAATCCCAGTGTTCCGAGTTTCCAGGTAAGCAATTGGCCTCACACAATGTTGTCTGGGTGTGCTGTATATGCAACAATAGCGTACCACACCCAGAAAGATAATATGCCTAAATATTAAAATATCCCTCTCAAGTCATCATGTCACGTAGAACACGCACAGCCTGACACAAGCCCGTCCCTCTAAAGATGTCTGGGCCCTTAGTGGGGTCAGTCTCAGGTGACATTTGTATGTGGCTCTCAGCTTTCTCGGGCTGTGCTCTCTCGGGCTGTCCCGTGGCCCTTCTTCATCTTGATGCCAGCATGGTGGTTGGGACTGGGTGAAGGGCTTTGGCATCAGGCAGAACCCAGGTGAAATCTCATCTCTAGTCCCTGGATGACTGTGAAGCCCGTCTCTGTCCATCTCTCAGGCCTTCCCACTCCACAGAGGATCCAGACAAGACTTCCTGGTTCAAGGTGTTTCTCCTATCCTTCCCTCTGCCCTCTTTCCCCACTGGGTCTAATTCTTGTCTCTTCTTTCTACTCCTTAGAGCTCACCTTGATGAACCAACCAAACACAGACTCCTGTTTTCACAGCCTCGATTCCATTGGTCCTTCCGCATTCCCTCCTTCCACGTGCCCTCCCTTCTCCTTTCAAAAGGAAACAGCCAGAGCTTGGTGATTAAGAGTACTGATTGTACTGGGGAGGTGGTGGTGCACACATTTTTAAACCCAGCTCTTGGGAGGCAAAGGCAGACGGATCTCTGTAAGTTCGAGGCCAGCCTGATCTACAGAGCAAGTTCCAGGACAAGCAGGGCTGTCACACAGGGTTTTGAAACCTTATCTTGAAAACAAAGAAGCAAAAAAAAAACAAAACAAAATAAAACAAAGCACCGGCTGCTCTGCGGGAGGAGCTGGGTTTGGTTCCCAGCTCTTCCAAGTCACCTGGCAACCATCTTTAAGTTCGGTCCCAGGGAATCCAATACTCTCTCCTGGATTCGGACAGCAGGCACGCACATCGTGCACAGACAATACCTGCGGGCGAAATGTTCATACCCATAAAAATCAAAAAATTTAAAAGGAAAATAGGCTGGTCCCTTAGTGTTGTTGTCATACGACTTCAAAATAGGTAAAGTAAGCCAAGGCTGATGGCACAATCCCATAGACCCAGAACTTGGGAATCAACAGCAGGGTAACTTAGAGTTTGGCTTGCTTGGGACTACATAGCAAGACCTGTAGTTTAAAAAAAAAAAAGTAACAACAACAAAAAGTGAATGGATTTTTCATCTTTGGGCCTTCTCTAATGGGCTCCCAGCAGTATGTGGTGGAATCTGGTCTATAGGGCAGGCCGGGTCATTTGTTTTGTGTTCCACCCCTTATGCGATGGGGGGACAGGCACGTGTGTTATCTGGACCACGTCTGTTTTTCTCTCTTAAGTGTCAGCACTCCCCCCCCCACCACCACCTCCTTCTTACCCCAAGGCTGCATGCCTTTTGTTGTCAGCAGCTCAGCAGGACAGTCCAGTCCCTACGTGCCTCTGGCCAGCCGCCCCCTCTACCTCAGCGTCCTGAGCAGGAGCTCTCTCCCAAGCCCGGCTGCTAATTAACTCTGACCTCAGCTCTGCCTTCCCCAGCTACGTGTTCAAGCGAAGGAGCAGTCGGGACAGCTAGGAGCTTTCTATTTCCTGGAGAGGGAAGATTGATCTCTCCTTCCCCTCTTCAACTTGCAGCTGACTTCCTCTAGGAAGTACGTGTTCCCTGGAATAAGTCAGAAGCCATAGTAAAGGAATTTTTTTTAACACAAGAGAAGGGGGTGGGGGTGAAAGAAGCACTGGACAGCAAGCCATCTTCCCTGGGTCTTGCCTGTGGAACTTTGGTCTGTCTCACACTAACTCCTTCTGTCTTCGGTGTGTTTCTGGGGCTTGTGGCGGTTTCTTCATACGGCGGAGGCCGCGTAGCCTGCAATGATTGTTTGTTCTCTCACCCTCAAAACAAAAGCAGGTCACTGTTTGGACAGAGGTCTGCCCTGACATTCAGAATCCCAGTATATTCTGTTGGTCCCTGTGCTCTTCGGGGAGAGGACGGGAGTGGACAAGAGAAGTTTAGAAAGGAGATGGGATATGACCTAAGACAGGTGGCCTGCGGCTTTTCGGGGTGTGTGCAGGCCAGCTGCAGAAGGCCGGCCTCACAGGGTTGGCCCCTAAGTGCTCTGCTTTCTCCCCCAGCTATCTCTATACACACGGGGCTCCTGTTTTTGCTTTGACTCATCCCTGTTTTTCCAAGGCCTCGATGGTGGCAAGAACAAACGATTCTCTACTGTGACCTAATCTCCGCCTGATGTGGCTTCATAGGAAATCACAGCTCTCATGAGACGTGGAATCAAAGGGTTTGGAACCCTCCGCACTGTGTTTAGCAGCCCCTTGAGTATTGTGTGAAGTGATATCAGAGATGGCGTGAGGGTAGGGACTAGGAGTTAATGATCAAGTGACATTGTGTGACTCGAATCCTTAGGAGCAGTGGTGATTAGGATTTTGTCACCTTGTCACAAGCTAGAATCATCCCGGAAGAGGGATCTTTAGCTAAGGAAATGCCTCCTTCATGTGTGGCTGTGGGCAAGTCTGAAGTAGCGTTTTCTTGATGGATGATCGATGTGGGAGAACCCATCCCACTGTGGGGCGCGCACCCTGGGCAGGTGGTCCTGGGTGCTCTAAGAAAACAGACTGAGCAAGCCAGTAAACAGCACTCCTCCATGGCCTCTGCTTCAATTCCTGCCTCCTGGTTCCTACATTGACTCCTGCCTGGCTTCCTTCAGGGATGGATTGTCACCTAGAAGTTACATGACCCCTTTCCTCTCCAAGTCACTCGGTCACAGTGTTTATCACACAACAGAAAGCCAACTAGGACAGCCGCCAACTTTAAACAGGGAAGAAATTCAAGACTAGGAAAGAACCACATACATCGTCATCATTATTATATGGAGAGGGTAACGTGATATATATACTTGGCTAGAGTCCTCTTCTGAGGCTGGCCGATTGTCACAAAACCTGAGGTATGAACTACTAAAAGCCCTGGTTGACAGAGAGAGGTCAAAGGTCAGGGAAGCGAAGCCTGGGGAAGACAGAAATGCTGCTTCAACCGAACCGTAGACATTTTGCCTCAAGCCAACACACCATGCATGGCACTTATCTCTGTATATTGACTCTTAAAATACAATTCATGTTCATTGTTCAGAGGATCCAACAGCAGAAACACTGAGCGTATTTAAGGTTAGGAGGCTGACCCTCTCAGGAAGGGATTAGCCGTCTGGTGGCCACCTATTCGGGACTTTTCTCAGTGCACGTACACCGAGAACTGTTAGGTCACTGTCTGTTCATTGCTCTGTATGACAGTGGCATCTTTATTTTTTTGTTGGTAGCAGTGCTGGGAGCACAGCACAGCACAGCACAGCACAGCACAGCACAGCACAGCACAGCAGATTCGAGTCTTGGCCCCTCCTATCCCTGGCTGTCTGTCTTTGAACAAACTACATGATCTCTTTGCATCTTACGTAAAATGGTCTCACGCTATTTAGCTTTCGATGTTCTTCTAAAGATTAGGCCCATGGGGCTGGAGAGATGGCTCAGAGGTTAAGAGCATTGCCTGCTCTTCCAGAGGTCCTGAGTTCAATTCCTAGCAACCACATGGTGGCTCACAACCATCTGTAATGGGGTCTGGTGCCCTCTTCTGTCCTGCAGACATACACACAGACATAATATTGTATACATAATAAATAAATAAATATTAAAAAAAAAGATTAGGCCCATGGAGTAAAATCTGAGACGTATGCTAAGTAGTATGCTAACCAACCCTCTGGGGAAATACAGAATCAGCAGTGATAGTGGGAGGCCGTGGAAACACCGTGAGAGGCCCAGGAGAGGATTAACCCAGTGTCTTT
>NC_022010.1:29234329-29245404 GCF_000317375.1 Microtus ochrogaster | reverse complement strand
TACACACACACACACACACACACTTATATACATGTTATCTTTACATACATTTTTATACATAAACTTTTTGCTGGCATGCTAGCATGTGCATTTCTCTTTTCTATAAACGGGCTCAATTTTTCCCAACCCCTTTGCACCACTGCACAAATTCCATTGTATAGAAAGCAGCTTCCAGCACAGAGCTCAGCAGCCAAGCTCCCCACCCCCCATTCTTGAAAACAGTCCTTCTAAGGCAGTGGAGTGGGACCCTCCGCTTGCCCACCCCCACTCGCCCACATCCTTCCT
Organism: Microtus ochrogaster; assembly: GCF_000317375.1. Lineage (NCBI taxonomy): Eukaryota > Metazoa > Chordata > Mammalia > Rodentia > Cricetidae > Microtus > Microtus ochrogaster. Next base: position 29,245,119 of record NC_022010.1, on the reverse strand, counting down.
GCGACTTAAAGGCTTCTGTCAGGTTGAATAGCTCCCAGGGAATGTCGCCTGGAATTCAGGGATTGGCTGAATCAAGAGAGGAAGGAAAGCGTGCTCACAGGTGACCTTCATAGTGACACTTCATCAGAACCAACCCTCTGGGGAAATACAGAATCAGCAGTGATAGTGGGAGGCCGTGGAAACACCGTGAGAGGCCCAGGAGAGGATTAACCCAGTGTCTTTTATATTCACAGACCACTTCTCCAATAATAATAGTAACAGTTTAAAGCAAAAATATTTCTTTAATAGCAATAAATCTCCTGCATTATCACTTCGCTGGGCCAGGTGCTGTGTTCGTGGATACTCTCTCATATACCTTACTTATGCATTGCATTTGCTTTATAATAATTTGTAGATAAACAGATAGGTCCTGACCTCTGGAAAGTGACTGACGTCAGCCCACAGGTATGCAGTGGTGGTGGTGGTGGTGGGGCGGACAAACAGCCAGCGCTGCACCTGGTGCCAGCCACATGCAGGTGTATTGGAGGCAGGTACTGTGGGAAGGGCATGCTTAGACAGGGCGAGTCAGTGGGAAACCACCGGCTCACACAGGGTTTCCAGGGAAGGAAGCAGGATTACAAAGGTCATGAGACTTTTGATGCCTTGGGATGCTGGTGGAAGGAGACCACGTTCAGCCAGAGCAATGCCATGGCAGAGAAGGGCCTCATCCTCATGTCCGTCCCACCGGTGATAGCCCACCCTTCCTCTGTGGTGGATGGGATCCATTGGGAGCTGGAGTAGGAGCTGGCAGTAGACCCTCTGATGTTTGCTAACTGCCTTTGTCCAGCTCTGTGAGGCGGAGCATCTGCCTGAACTGTAAGTTGGGAAGAGGGGCTGGAGAGATGGCTCCATGGTTAAGAGCCTTGATGTTCTCCCAGTTGTCCTGGGCTCACTTCCCAGCACACACATGGCAGCTCACAACTGTCTGTAATTTCAGTTCCAGGGATTCCAACAGCCCTGACAAAATAGCAATGCACATAAAATAAAAATTAAAAAGACAAAAAGCTGAGAAGATAGTTTGTTTGAACCTGTAATGGCATGAGAGTAAAAGACAAAACCAAGAGACATGCCGTGGAAGTCGAGGGGTGGCGGGGGCTGGAGAAATGGCTTAACTGTTAAGAGCACTGACTGATCTAGCAGAGGACCTGGGTTCAGCTCCCAGCGCCTACATGGTATGGTGGCTAACTACAATCTGTAACTTCAGTTCCAGGGCATCTGACACCCTCTTCTGGCCTCTTCAGGCACCAGGGACATGTATGGTACAGTCATACATGCAGGCAAGATGCACATATATATTCGTAAAATAATTAAAAATTTTACTTAAAATAAAGCAAACAGTTGCGCTTTAGGCAGCTGAGGGCTCCCAGGCCTGATAAAGAAGAAAGGGTTATGTGATTATGAGACAGACCCTCGAATAACTCACTAGGGCCAATTCTCTGGTCAGGTTCTTTCTTAAGCACTTCTAGGCAACTGTCAGGAGCTTAAAGGATGAAGCAGGGCGCATCCCTCCCCACATCTGATCATCTTTAATTAAGTCTGCTTCTGGTGGTACACATACCGCTGTTCGCAGGAGAAACACATGCCGCTGTTCGCAGGAGAAACACATACCGCTGTTCGCAGGAGGCACACATGCCGCTGTTCGCAGGAGGCACACATGCCGCTGTTCGCAGGAGGAACACATGCCGCTGTTCGCAGGAGGCCCCTCCGCTTGACCCTCACCCACCGCCTCTGATTGCAGCACAGTTTCCACACGGCGATTTCTGTTTCTTATTCATTTTTCTCCTTTTACCTCACTGGACAGTGAGTTGGGTGGAGGGGGAGGAGCTAGCTCATGCTTGCGTTATTCAGCCCTGTGAACATGGGGCTGGCAGAGAAGAGAGATGGATTGTGTTTGCTAAAGCGAAAAAGAAATGAAAGAATAGCGGAGAACAAGTCCATAGTGAAGAAATAGAACTGACTAACATCGTTGAAAACATCTCAAGGTCTCTGATATGCTTGGCACCAGAGATGTTGTGGAATTTGGGTTTGCGAGGTTTTGAAAAAAAAATATTCATTTCTATGGCAAGATATCTCATGGAATATTTTCCAGTCTAAAAAGGAAGTTCATGTAAGAATTTTTATAAACCACACGCACAGATCCCAAAGATAGCTTTAAATAATACTTAATTAAAAATATTCTTTATTATGCTGGGTGTAATGGTACCCACCTGTAGTCCCAGCGTTCAGGAAGCAGAGGTGAGAGGACCGCAGACTGGAGGCCAGCTGGCATTGCTTAGGAAGACCCCGTTTCAAAACCCTTTGTGGGGCTGGGCTCGGGAGTAGAGAGCTTACCACACACGTGCAAGGCCCGGGTTCAAACCCTAGTACTGAAAAAATGGAGCTCTAAACCTTCTTCAAAACGTCATTTCATGTATGACAATCACTTACCCTCAGCCACTGGACCTGGGATATTAGCTTGTACTCAAAACGTTTTGTGTGATGTTTTGGATGATCCGATTCGGGGTGCCTGGCTTACAGAACCATCCTGTCCCTAGCTTGCCTGTGCCTTCAACTCTCATCCAAGCGCTGCGAGTCACTATCACTCTCTATGCAAGAAGAGAATATTCTCCTTTCGGCAGGAATCAGGGCCAGAAAGCCAGGCCCTTCAGACCCTTGGTCTCCCCTTTGTCCATTTGTGATCATTTCCAACGCTGCTGAAGACTTACTAGCCCTAAAGACACCATGTTCTTCCAGGTGTATGCACTGAGCCCTCTCTCTTTCTGTCCCCAACTCTGACCATTCCCAAAGTCTGCATGCACTCAACACCCTTCCCACGGGCCCCTATAACAGCACACATCCTGATGTCTTGGCTTGGGATAGCTGCATATTTTGTTATGTGTTCATCTAACATACTCTTTTCAGGTGTCAGTGATATCTTAGGCATTGCCCTAGGTACTGGGGATATAGCAGTGAGCAAAACAGACAACATTCTTGCCTTTGGGAGCTTGCATTTTAGTGTAGAGGGTTTCACAAACAGGGGTCTAGTTCTACTAATGTCCCCACATTATTAAGTGCTATAAAAAACGAATAGGAAAGGCAGATAGAAAGGAATGAGGTGAGAAGGCTGTCTTAGATGGGGTGGTTAGGAAGGCCATCCCAGAAAGGAATTGAGAAAAGGAACCATGAAGTTGTAGCAGAAGGGTCACATGATGGACATTTCCACAGTGAAACTGGATGACAGGAATGTGCTCAGGAAACAGCAAAGATGCTGCCGCCCAGGGAACAGGGAGCAAATAGCCCTCTGATCTAAGATACAACCACCATGAGATCAGAGACAAGGGCCTGGTACTTCACTGTTCTGCCCAAACCAGCTTTGCACAGTTGCTATGGAGATCAGGAGACAGCATCCAGGAAGGTCAAAGAACTTGTCCAAGGTCACACAGCTGACGTTAGAGGCTAGCACTGCCCCCATGCAGCTGATTCTGAATCATTCATCCTTGACCCTGTCACTTTGAACGCCTTCCTCACCATCCCGGGCAATCTTAGTGTTGGGTTAGACATGTGGGTGGATGAAGGGGCAAAGACTGAGCATCATGTTGGTATTTTCACCCCAATTCAGTGTGTTTTCAAGCCAAATGACAACCACCCCCATGTTTTTTCTCCTCGGTTGGGGTCAGGTTTACAGAAATAAAAGCAGAAGCCAACTATAGCAACAGGGAAGATTCACTCAGGAATCTGACCTTGAAAATTGCTGAAGACAGCACACAGCCCCTGGGAGGGAGCCCCGGACAAGAGGCAGCTGTGCCTGAGGAGGAAACACCCGGAACCTTCCACGGAAAATTGCAACCCAGGCCTGGAAAAGGCCTGTCATGATCGTCTCTCTGAGACAGAGATAAAACAAGCCGCCTGGTGCTCCCTGTAGGATGAACACTGGCAGGAGCTTGGAGTCACAGTGAGGACAGCTGTGCCCACCCAAGGGATCAAGTACTCCTTCACAACCAAAAAGTTCCAGATTCCCAAGCTGGGCAGGCCCAGGACCCACAGCCTTGACCACTCAGCTTCGCCCAACTGTAGGAGTCAAGTGGAAGATTGTGCATGGCTATGTGTGATTTCTAAGATCAAAATCCCGCCCAAAGGACTGGCAGGATTTGAGGAGGTGATTAGCTCGGGCGTGACAGATGCCAAGAGTATCCTGAGAATTCCTTGGAAGGAACAGGATGGCTTCTCCATCGCTATCTACTTCCCTTTGGAGATTCTCTCAAGATGAAATCAAAGAGAATGAAACAGGAAGTGGCCTTTATCCTGTGATCTCACTTTGGTGCCCAAAGGGAGGCCTCTTCCCCCAGCGTGATAAGAAAATCTATCTTCCTGACGATGTGAGGAGGGCCAGAGCGGTTCTGGCCAGCGTTGTTCTCATCGGCAGGATGCTGACTGCTTGACCAGGACCCAAATCATAATCTCAAGGAGCTAAAGTGTGACGAGCTGACATGAAGGCCCAAGCCGTGAATGACCCCACCCCCGTGTGGAAGGAAAATGGTGGGTGAATGCGGGCTGCTGGGCCAGGCCCTCGCAGTATCACAGAGAGCTTTCACACCAGGGCCACATATCCTTCCTGCCTGTGTGTCCGCCTTCCGGATTCCCTGTGAAGAGGCTGAAGCCTTCAACAGGAAAGGATGGAGCCCCAGAGCTCATCAGGTCACATCAGGAGCACACAGCACCCACAGAACAAAGCCCAGGATGGAAACTGACAGTGTCTGCATGGATCTGGTCGATGCGGGAGAAATCCTCTCACTCTGAGCCTCATAGAGTGCTGTGTGAGCTGTGGATTTGAAGCCCAGTGTGGTGTGTGCGTGTGCGCATGCGTGCGTGCGTGCGTGTGCGTGTGTGTGTGTGTGCGCGCGCGCACGCGCTCATGTGTGACTATGGTAAGAAAGGAATCAGGAGGCCGCATCTCATTTCCCCAAACCATAGTTTGGTTTTCTTTTCTCTTTTAAGCGTTTCCGTTGGCCCTGAGCAGGGAAGAGAACGGAGTTGAGAGGAACGCAGGGTCTGGCTTTGGCTTTAGCTTTCTCGTCTGTGGCCACTGGGAGCCTGTATCATTTAGTGCCATAGGCTAAACACAGAGACAAAGTCAACAGTTCAAGTCGCCTGTCCTCAAGGAAGCTGCATCAGAATTGAGGAGCTAGGTAGGTTTTTGGTTTTTTTTAACCTAAGTATAAGAGAAATGATGATACATAAAATTTCTAATATGCAAATACTTGATTCTAAAAAAAATTACTCATTTAATGATGAGTTAATTTCAACTACCAGGCTATTTTAATAGTTATATAGTGTAGGCATTCTCAGAGGAGGAAATGGCATATTTTGGAAGCAGAAAGACAATAACAGACCACTTCATACCCATTAGGACGGCTAGGACTTAACAACAAAAATGAGTGCATGTCGGGAGTGAGGGAGGAAACGGACATCCTTCTGTGCTAGTGGTGTGAACGAGAACGTTGCCGTCACTGTGGGAACCCGCGTGGCACATCCTCGGGACATTAGAAATAGACTGGTCACATGACAAACCTACTTCGCGGTGGGGTCTCGGAGAGATGCCCAGATACCATGCGCGCAGAGGCAGTATTCCGAAGTGATGGAGAAGCAGAGAAGGAGGGTGTGGTACTTGCGCCCTATGATGGGCTACCGTCCTCCCTCACAGGAAGGGCATCCTGATACGTGCTATGCTGTGGTAAACCCTGAGAATATCATGCTGAGTGGAACAGGCAAGTTTGGGAAATATAGATGTGTAATAATCCTACTTCTGCGAAGTGTTTAGAACAGCTGGGTTTCTAGGAACAGAAGACAGATGGGTGATTGTCGTGGGTAGGGGGAGCGAGGTGTCATCATTTAGGACATAAAAGTTTCCGTTTGCAAGACAAAAGAGCTCTGTGGTTAGAGGCCGGTGTTATGACTATGGTCTGAGTGGGTTTTGCAGGAGGCTGGGGATCAAACCTCAGGCCTCACACAAGCCAACAAATACTCTCCTAGAAAACTAGATATCTAACCCTGAAACAGACATCTGATAATTGTAACCATGGAGACCAAGGAGGCAGCTTGGGGGTAAAATGCTTCGTTGGCTTCTGTGGATCCCTGGGTTTCATCCTTGGCAAATAAAGTGTACGAGGAAGAGGGTGGGGAGAAAGAAAGAAGGGAGGAAATTGTTAAATTGTGTTTTATCATAATGACAGAAAAAAAAAAAAGAGGCAGCCTAGGGAGAATGTGGCAGGTGAGGGCTATGGAGGACAAGGAAAGTTAATAAGAGGGGAGAAAAGAAGAAATTCAAGAAATGCCTTCTAGTTCTGGCAGGGTGGTGCACACCTTTGATCCCAACACTCAGGAGGCAGAGGCAGGTGGATCTCTGTGAGTTTGAGGTCAGCCTCCAGGCCAGCCTGGACTACAAGGAGAGACCCTGTCACAAAAAAAAAAAAAAAAAGGATCCTATATATGGAAAAAAAAAGTAAATGTCAGGGTCACGGGGTCATGTTTGGTGTTTTGGGACCACACAGTGAGAAGCACTACTGTAGCCCCTCTGACCATCCCCCAGCACAAGGAGCTGAGCGGGGAGTTTGCCCAGGTGGACACGCTGTGCCTGAAAGGCATCCATAACCCCCCCCCCCCCCCCCCCGGGTTTGGCCGCCCCCCCCCGGTGATTGTGGCATCCCCAGTCCCTGCAGGCCTCAGTTTCCTCATCCGCAATATGAGAGAGACCAGTCTGAGGCCATCTAGCTTGTCCTGTGACCCACGCACCTGGACCTGAGGGATCCAAAATGCCCTGTTTTGAGCAGCCATGAAGGCTGCTGTCACTTTCACCGGGAAGCCATGGTGAGTGCAGTGCTGTCCACTGGCCAGTGACTGGCTTGTGCCAAGTGTCATGTCGTGTCATGGGTGTCATGGTGACTCCACATTTAATGATTAGAACTACAAAAATGCCTTCCAAAACAGTCACAGTGTTTTATATTCTCGCCAGCCATGCGTGGGGATAAACATCTCCCCAGAACCTTCCCAACACTGGTTACTGTCTGAATTTTTAAAATCTTAGTCATCTTAGTGGGTATCAAATGGAATATCATTATGGTTTTGATTTGTGTTTCCTTATTGACTAATACTGTTGGATTTATCTGTTAATTAACTATTTATCGCACCTTCTTTAGAGAGATATCTCTTGATACTATTTGACTGTGTTTAAATCAATTTTATTTGCTGTTATTTTTACTACTACTTATTACTTTTAAAAATGACTTATTTTTTTCTTTTATGTTCATTGGTTTTTTGCTTGCATGTGTGTCTGTATGAGGTTTCATATCCCCTGGAACTGGAGTTGCAGACAGTTGTGAGCTGCTATGTGGGTGCTTGGAACTGAACCAGTGTCCTCTGGAAGAGCAGCCATTGCTCTTTACCGCTGAGTCATCTCTCCAGCCTCTGAAGACTTTTGTTACTATTGTTCTTTTGTTTTTTCAAGACAGGGTTTCTCTGTGTAACAGCCTTGGCTGTCCTGGAACTCCATTTGTAGAACAGGCTGGGCTTGAACTCAGAGATCTGCCTGCCTCTGCCTCCCAGGTTTGAAGACTTATTCTTATGCTTTGTTTTGCTTCTCAAAGAGAGTTGTAGTTTTGGAGTCTTATATTTAGCTCTGTGATCTACTAGGAGTTAGTCTTCTTGTGCAATACACACAAGAGGCCCAGCTTCTTTGTTTTGTATATTAATTTCTAGCTGACATTCAGCATCTGTTAGGAGACTGCCCTTTGGGTCCTGAACTGTGCTGGCATGGACTGGATTCCACGAATATTATCTTGTGTGCTTACCTGACACTGTCCCTAGTATCTTTAGATATTTTCTTCTCGTATTCGAGCCCCGTAGCTGTGTGACGAGGCTTTCCTCTCTTATACACGCGGTGGCACACATGTAGATGAAGCCACTCCAGTCTCCATATACTAGACCAAGTACTGGAGAAGACAATCCCTGGCATCTCAGCTCCCTCCACACTAACGGTTTGTTTCTTTCCCATCTCAGTGACATGACTGAGTCCTTGTAGGAGAAGACGCTCCCCACACACACACTGGAGACTCAAGATCTGGTCAACAGGGAAGAGGTGGAGGAAGACGTGGCAAGCCTTTCTTGTGGGAGTCGTTCTTAAGGGAGTGGAACACGCCCTTCCTGCCCACTGCCCGCTCCTCACAGCTGGCTGTAAGAGAAGTTCGCTGTTAACTGAGAGGCAGATTTAGCACACCTCCATCATGAGAGCCAGGACAATGAGAATCAAATAACTCCATAAGCTGGATGGGCATTGTGTCTCCCAGGCCCCCACCCCACCTCCCAAACCCATCCTGTCGGGACCTGCACAGGCCATTTGTCACACCGCCACACTGAGAGCTCTTGCGTCATTTCTCCATTCATTCCGTTTTACTAATTAACACATTGGTTATTTGTCTCTGGCTGGCTGGCCCAGCCCTGGTTGTCAGTCTGAATCGGTGAGTTCCATCTTCCATTGCATCCAGGGATAATACTCCTCTATGTTTGGCTGGGTTCTGGCCTGTGGCCACAGGAAGTGTCGGAAGAGGAGGCATGCCTTCAGCTCCCATTGGGCGTCAGTAATGAAAGGGAAGGGGAGGGATGCTGAGTGAGATCAGTGCTGACCAAGATCCTTTATCAGGCCCCGTGTTCAAGCATGCAGGGCTTCGCACTGCAGCCCACTAGGAGACTAGAGCTCTCCTCAGTTTTTTTGGAAGAGACTCAGGGCAGTTAAATAACTTATCTAAAGTCAAACCATAGGTCTTAGAAGCAATGCACAAATCCAAGGTTGTCTGAATTCCTTTCCACCTCCCAGCTGGTGTACAGATAGATGTTCCCCACGCTCATCACGAATAATGAACCTCAGCCATTTCTCTAAATGTATGTGTCAATCAGGGGCAGGCGAAGGACTCGTAATGGGACTCTGTCTCTTGTACTACATGGTTTGATACATATGCCCTTCTGATCATGTAAACCGCTCTGGGGTGGGTTACTTAGTCTAGGGGTTGTAACCTACCCTGCAGTCGGTTATTCCAGGGTCCCGGAGAGGCACTATATGTAAGATATGGGCTGAGAGAGAGGAAGGAGGCCATGCTAGGTTTGTCAGAGCCTCCGGTTATTAGAGATGGGGTACAGCTTATATAGGGTAAGGAGTTGGGGGGTGGGCACAGGGGCCTGGGCTCTTGCCGCGTGGTTCACGTTGGTCACGTGGTCCAGGAGGTTACCTTCGGTCAGGTCACGTAGGCCAGGAAGTCACAACTAGGAGTTGACACACCTAGTTCTCTAGATAGTTTGGAATGTGGGGCGGGTTCTGCTAACAGATAGCTCTCTATTAACAGCCAATTTGGGTGTGGGGTAGGCTCTGTCAATAGAACGATTCTTAACACAATTAGGGGTGTGGGGTTCTCTGCAGACTCCCCAGGGTGATGGTTCCTGTAATGATTTTAGGAGGAAACGGCTCCTGATAGATCTGCAGACTCCCCAGGGTGATGGTTCCTGTAAAGATTTTAGGAGGACTCGGCTCCTGACGTGATCACGCTGCTTCATTCATATAAGAGAAAACCAGCAAGTTAATAAAATGTTTACTGTTTTCTTTTTTTAATTAAAAAGTTATTTTAAGTTATGTGTATAGGTGTTGTGCCTCAATGTATCTGTGCATTGCATGCATGCAGTGCCCCTGGAGGCCAGAAGAGGGTGTCAGATTCCCTCTGGGGCTGGAGTTACAGATGGTTGTGAGCCGCCATGTGGGTGCTGGGAACTGGACACGGGTCCTTTAGAAGAGCAACCAGTGCTCTTAACCACTGAGCCATCTCTCCTGCCCCTACAGCTTTATTTTTCCACAGTGAAGCGGAACAGTAGTTCCATATAGAAAAGGGCATGGATCTCAAGAACAAAGCTGGGACCCAATTCTCTCGCACAGCTGAAGAATGGGTGACGGAAACCCATTTAGAACACCTCCGTGCTGCTTTCTAGTCGGTAGCGCTCTTTTCCGTGAGTGAAAGCGATGCTTCTGTATATTTAAATATCAGATGTATACAGATATGTGGGAAGGGTTTGGGGAACGAACCCACAGAAGTCATAACAAAGGGCGGTGGGCTTCTTGTACTAGTAACCACATGTACAACCAAGACATACAGAAAGAGTGTCATTTTTCCCAATGAGGCCTTTTTTGTCATCTGACAAGTTTTCTTCCAGACCATCAACCCTCCCAGCTGCTATCTAAAGCAGTGGTTCTCAACCTGTGGGGTTGGACCAGTCCTTTCCCAGGTGTTGCCTAGGACCATTGGGAAACACAGATATTCAAGTTGAGATTCATAATTGTAGCAAAAATGACAGTTACTAAGTAGCAACAAAAATAATGTTATGGTTGGGGGTCAGCACAACATGAGGAACTGTATTAAAGGTCATAGCATGGAGCTGGAGAGATAGCTCAGCAATTAGGAGCTCTTCCAGAGGACCTGAGTTCAGTTCCCAGAAACCACATGGTGGCTCCCAGCTGTCCGTAATGAGATCTTGTGCCCTCTTCTGGCCTGCAGGTGTATATACATGAGGAATCTTGTATATATAATAAATATATCTTTAAAAAATTTCTAATAAAAGAAAAAAGGCCACAGCATTAGGAAGATGAGCATCACTGAGTTAAGGATGATGGAGCTGTGGAAGTGAGGAGGGTGAGCATCACTGAGCTAGAGGATGATGGAGCTGTGGAAGTGAGGAGGGTG
>NC_022010.1:29200750-29234099 GCF_000317375.1 Microtus ochrogaster | reverse complement strand
GCATCACTGAGCTAGAGGATGATGGAGCTGTGGAAGTGAGGAGGGTGAGCATCACTGAGCTAGAGGATGATGGAGCTGTGGAAGTCTAAAGCCCCAGTGATCATTCTTTCATTCCCCTCTAATTTTTCACCTTTGAATTTTCAACTTTAAAAACAAATCTGTCTTTTAGTTTTCAAACAATACATGAGACCTTGAAGTTGCCATTGAACGTCATGTCTGACATGCGAGGGTGTGGGCAGTCTCTTGGTAGTGTGCGTTGGTAGGAAGGCAGCAGGAAGTTGGCTCAGGGTTGGTTGGAGACGTGGGGAGGTTACGTGTGGAACTTATGAGTGGCTTTGAGGTCTGGAGCTCTAGTTCCTCCTGCTTTTTAGGGACAAATTTTGACACAGAATTTTGACAGTGGCTCAGAGTTGTCCTGTAACTAGGAAGAGCCTGGAGCTAAGACATTGCGAGTCACACATGTAATTTTACATTTTCTGGGAGCTGGGCTTTATGAAAACGAAAGAAAAAAAAACAAGATATGAAGTCAATTTGAATGCTGTTTTCATCTAAAACAATATGCTCAAAATATTATTCCGATACATAGTCAATTTAGAAAGGAATGAGATTTCTTGCATTCCTTTTAGTTTGTGGATGCTTGTCCATCTATCTTCATCTGCTAACTGTAAGGATTTCTGATGTCTTATTATTGGCAACACATAGAGGTTAAGAGTTCAAGTCTTTTCTGGTGATGACTCTGAGAACTGAGCACTAAACCACGTTCCCAGGCCTCACAGTTCAACATCTAGAGTCAGGCAGAGCAAGACTTGAACTCTTAACTCTTTATTTTATTTTATGTGTATAGGTGTTTTGCATGTATGTATGCATGTATGTACATACATGTACCACATGTGTGCAGTGCCTACAGAGGTCAGAAGAGGCTGTCAGGTCCTCTGGAACTAGAGTTCCAGATGCTTGTCAGTCACCGTGTGGGTGCTGGGAACTAAACCCATGTTCCCTAGAAGAGCAGCCAGTGCTCTTAGCCACACACCCACCTCTCCAGCACTAGGTCTGTATTTTTGCTCCATCACTAATAAACCATTTCTCTGATCTTCGGTTGCCTGTCTCTAAGTGGAAATGGGAACCATTCTGTGGGGACTTCACATCCCGTCTGAGATGTGACACGTGGCTCTGCCGTTTTCTTTCCGGCTTTATCTGGGGGTTTGTTTTACGTGTAGGAAGACCTGATTTAATGCTAAAGAGTGTAAAACTTAGAAGAATTTCCACACACTGAAAGTGTTTCCAAGTGCCAAACAGATGCCCAGCAGGGAAGACTCAAAAGACCTGTGAGCGTGGTAAACCAGGGGAGGGGGTCTGTAAGCTTATGGGTCTCCAGGAAGTTGTGCGCCAGCATGCGGGTCCTGCCTGGTGAACCTCCAGGTTTGAAAGGAGGTTGCTGTGATGGCAAAGAAAAGGCCACTACAGGGCAGGGAAGGAACTTCCTGCCAACACTGGAAAGAAGGAGCTGTCTCCACAGCCACCCGAACAACCTGTTTCTGCTTGGCGTATGCCAGCCCTGCCTGGGCCGCTGAAAGAAAAGATTGCAGACTATGTCTCCTCTGTGCTGATAAGGGAGGTGAAGAGGATTTTAAATTGAATATCCTTGTTATATTTTTGTTGTTTTGAGACAGGGCCTCAAACTCACCATGGGACCAGGCTGGATTTGCACTCACGGAGATCTGCTGGCCTCTGCCTCCTAAGTGCGGACATCAAGGTGGGTACTACCATGCCCAGAATGTTTCGTATTTTCGGAAGAAAGATTTATGGAAAATTTCTATAGAATAACAAGGCTGGGTGTGGGTGGGCCTACCTATAACCCCAGCACTCAGAAGGTGGAGGCAAGAGGATTTTGAGTTCCAGGCTAGCCTTATCTACATACCAAAACTAGGTCTCAAATAGACTATGTACTGTACTATACTATATTACATTAATATGAATAAAACAGAAGGATGTGACTCCCATTAACCAACTTTGATAATAACCAATGCTGTTTGATCTATATTACCTAACTTCTCCTCTGTGGGGTGAGTGTGTGTGTGTGTGTGTGTGTGTGTGTGTACGTGTGTAGTTTATCTCACTTAGCCTCAAAGACCTTCCTAATGCTGTGACCTTTAATACAGTTCCTCATGTCGTGGTGACCCCCAACATTAAATTACTTCATTGCTAATTTTGCTACTGCTATGATCCATAATGCCAATATCTGATACGCAGGGTGTCTGATATGTATGCGACTCTAAGGGGCTGAAACCCCCACTTGAAGGGCCCTCTTCTGTTGTGTATGCCAAGCACACTTTGATATGCATGCACCTCTCGGTGCACGCTGGGCTTATTCCTACCTCCCAGGTCTCGCGGATGAAGCTGTTGTGAACATTACTTCCAGAGATTAGTGTTCGTTTGTTGTTTGTTTGTTTTTGTTTTTGAAGGGGGTGGGTTATACCCAGAGATGGACTTGCTGGATCGCATGCTAAGTTTCTGTTCTGAGACAGGGTCTCCTGTAGGTTTGGCTGGCTCTGTGCTTGCAGCGGAGGCTGGTCTTGAGTGTCTGGCCCTCTTTCTTCCAGCTCCCAAGCTCTGGGGTCGCAGGCTCACCAGCAAGACCTTGTTTGGTGTTTAAGGGTTGGAGGGAGACCTTGTGAGTCTACACAGGGGCTGCTCTGCTCCACGTTTCTCCCAGCGGTACAAATGCTGTCCTTGTCCTCCATCCCCACCCATATCTGCTGCTCTGTGCATTCTAATGGTGGAGATAACTGGTTTGGACTTGTGATTCTCTGGCGGTCCGTTAGCGTAAGCATCCCTTCACTGTTCACTTGCATAATTGTTTAAAGAGATGTCTATTTAAATTCCATCTTTTAAGAAGACTTGTTATTTTTATTCCGTGTGCACGGGTGTTTTATCTGCACATCTGTATGTGTACCCCATACATGCTGTGTCCATGGAAGCAAGAGTTACAAGTGGTTGTGAGCTGCCATGTGGATGCTGGGAACTAAACTCGGGTCTTCTGCGAGAGCAGCCAGCATTCTTAACCTCTGAGTCACCTCCTCAGCACCTCTGTCCATTTTTTAAAGGATCAGCTTGTTTGGTTTTTGTCATTGAACTGTCATTGATCTTTACATATTAATGGTACCCAGCCCTTACCAGGTAAATGAGTTGCAAACCCGTGCTCCCCCTCGTCAAGCTATCTTCGCTCCTTCGTTGCTGCTCTTCTTGCATGGACATTTTCACTCATCATGTAGTCCCATCTGTTTTGATTTCTGCCGCTCCTTCTTTTGGCTCCCTAGCCTGAAAGCCTTGCCAAGTCCAGTGTCACAAAGTACAACCTACAGTTCCTTTTAGCCATCCTTAATGCTGATCACCAAGAACAGTAACTTCAGGAGTGTGGCCAACCCTGCGATATATACTCATTTCTGAGTGGGAACACAGGTCGTGGGTGGAGAGAAATGTCCCTCCCCGGCGATGTGGCTAGCTCTGAGCTGCACATTAGTGCTGGCTTTATTTACAGTGGTTCTCTGTCCTCCTCAGAAGATGAAAAGCCAGTGAGGAGGTCTTTGTTTTTTGTATTTTTTTAAAGTGTCTTTATGGACGTAGGGATTTGATGTCTGTGTTCTTACTAATCCCCTGCACTTGCTGTTTTTAGTGTTCCAGTGTTTCCATCTTTAGACTGAGACAGACCTCCGAGTTGGCTCTGAGCTCCTCTGGCATGGCCTGCAGATTTTTTTTGACAGATTCCCAGCTTACTGCGATTCCAAGATGGTTTAGGCTGATTTTACACATTTCCTGTCCCAGACAGAGTCGGCCACTGAGACAATATTTAAATATAAATAGTTCAGAGCTTTTACAATCTTTTACAAGACTGCTTGGCAAGTTGGAATGCTGTGTGATTGGACTGAACTGTGCCCGGGACACCGGGACATCGTGTGATTGGCCTGAGATGCCCTTCTGCCTCCCGTTTTCCTGATGGTGAGCACAGGGTGACCGGGGGAGTCACAGGGTACTCCTGGTGTGTGTCACTGAGTGGGCATGGTGTCCAGTAGGGGGTTGACGAGGCAGTGAAGGTCAGCCTAGAGTTCAGCAGAGTCCAGCCAAAGGCCAGCTCTGGGGCTTGCCTGTGGAGTTAACTGAATCACAGGGAAATTACAGGAGGAGGCCCAGTCAGCCTGGAGTGCCTGGCATTCCACCCCTGAGGAAAGGCAGAGCCAGCAACTTTTCCAGATGTTAGTGAGTCAGCAAGAGATGGAGACTTGGTGGGGTCTTGAGAGAGGAGCAAAGTGTAAGCCTGGCATGCTGGTCCATGCCTATGATTCTAGAACTCGGAAGACTGGGGCAAGAGGACGAGGGTTCCCAACCCGCCAGGGCTATGGGTTATGTGACAAGCCTCTGTCAAAAAACAAAGAAAGAAAGAAAGAAAGAAAGAAAGAAAGAAAGAAAGGAAGGAAGGAAGGAAGGAAGGAAGGAAGGAAGGAAGGAAGAAAGGAAGGAAAGAAAGAGAGCAACTCTGAAGTTAACAGCACTCGCTGCTCCTCCAAAGGTTCTGAATTCCATCCCTAACATGGATTATAAATTGCCTGTATCTCCAGCTTTGGGGCATCCCACACACTCTTCTTCCTGTCTTCTCAGATGCCTTCATACCTATGACATACACATTTGTGGACATGTGTCCATACATGACACACACAGAGAGACATGTACACACATGGGCACATATATGTACACAGACACATGCATACCCATGGACACATGCACACATGTGAACACATACATACTTGTGGACACACACATATGCACACGGACACATGCACATCCATGGATACATGCATGTACACAAATACAAGAATACCTGAACACATATACATATGTGACATACACATATGGACATATATGCACACACAGGTATATGCACACACATGGACACAAACAGGCATACACATGCATGTGCACTTATACACATATGGACACGTACACACAAGGGCACATACACACATGTAGACACATATACACATGTAGACACACATACATACACGGACACATTTACACATGGGCACATGCACAAACTTATGTATAAATATAACTTTTAAAAAATCAATAGCAGAGTATATTTCAAGGTCAACTGTGTCAAACAGAGGGGCTGAAAGACAAACAGAAGAGAGACTGTGGTTCCCACTGCAATCCTTGCTAGAAAATTCAGCCTTTTGACCTGGACCTAGGACAGCATGTCTAAGTCCACCCTCATGGAAACAGATTCTTACCGATGTAGGACTCGTTTTTCCTGTTCGCTGGTTGTTCTAATGTTGTTTCCACCTCATCCACCTCAGCTCCGGCACCTGATGCTCAGCCTGGGCGGCCTCTTTGTAGCTTCTTCCATCTCTCCCTTTCCTCTCAACCCTGAGACACTTTCGTCAGCCCTGCCATTGTATCCACTGTTGCCCTGGGCCTGTGGCCAGTCTCTTTCCCGCAGCCTACTTAATCTCTCCATGCAATTAACACCTTCTTATTCATGGGTCTTTTTCCTATTGCCCATGTTCTCTTCCTGCTCCAGTGATTGTCTGAACATCCCGAGAGAGGTGGGATGCCTCTTCATGGACCAAATATTTCTAGAGCCAAGCAGAGATTTCCAGAAGGCTGGCAAAACTTTCCTAGTTTCAGAAAAAGCCCTGTTGAGATGTAAAGCCATTTCTCTCCACCCCTGGGTCTGCTGTGGGTCTCTTGGAAATGTTATTAACTCTCCCTGTGTCTTGCCTGCATCTTTTCACCCCAGAAAAAGATGCCAGGGGAATGTTTCTCTTCATTTCTGCAGCCCTGCTCTGTGTCCAGAGCATCTGAGAGGGGTCCAGGCACTGACTCAGACTCTCCACATGAGGCATGAACCCGAGTGGCAGACTCCTCAGATGCTAACAAGGCTCTTCTGTTGTTTAAGAAGAAGAAAATGAGGCGCCAGGGATGGGGCTCAGTTGGAAGCAGGCATGTTAACGTAGCCCAGCTCAATGCCCAGCACCACACAGAGCAGGTGTGGTGGCTCACACCCATACTCTCTGCACTTGGGAAATGGACAGAGGAGGATCAGAAGTTCAAGGTTCTCCTCTGCTCCACAGTGAGTTCAAGGCCAGTCTGGCCTTCTTGAGATGGACATGGCTTCCAACCCTTAGGCACACAGAGCCTGGGTGGTGAGAAGCTTGGGCCTCTGACTATGTTTCTGCTACAGGCCCCTTGAAATTGTACAAAGAGCTTGTATTCAGATAGATAGAAATTCAGATAGATTGTGCATGTGCAACACGTGCTTGTATTGTGTGTTTGCAGTGCATACGTGCTTGTGTACCTGTGTGTGTGTGCACGCGCGTGTGCACACGTGTATGCACAGACATGTGTGTGTGTGTGTGTGTAGTTGCTCTGAAAGTCCAGAAGAGGGCACCAGCGGGCACTGAAAGCCTGGGTACTAGAAACCTGTTCTGGAGGCCTGTGATAGGCGTCGTGTCCGTCCATGGAGGTTTTAGTAAATTTCACCAACTCAGACTTTGCACTTCATTCAAAAATTCCCCATCACAAAAGCATCCCTTTTCCCAGTGCCTGCTTGGTAGATGCGAGCATGTGTTCTGCATATGCCACAGTGAATCTCTGCCCCCACCCTCCCCTGCCAGTGTCCCTGAACCCCTATTTCCTATTGCACACCCATTCTTTTCTTTGCTAAAGTAACTTGAGCAGAGGACAGTCCCCAGTCACAGCCACGAGTCTGAAGACACCTCATCAGCCTGATAACTAGGTGCTGATGTCATCAGCACGTCCAGACACCTTCCAGAAAGCAAAGACAATCCCAGTGGGTGTACATGACCCACACTGAAGCCCCAGCCACTTCCACGTGACTTTCCTCAGCTTGGAAAAGCTGGCCCTTAGCTGACTGAGCCGTGGAGATGACAGGCCATGCTGAGTGTGGCTGGGGAAGAAGGCGAGACCTTGCCTCCCAGGAATCTTTCTTAAAAACCTTTTCAAATCCGTAAATCACAGAAGAGAACAGACAGCCCATACATGCTGCTCCGGCAGGCCTGCCTGCTCCTGGCTTTGCCAACCGCCTTAGCTGGCTGTCTGTTGCTGTCATAAACACCACAACCAAAAGCGACTTGAGTGAGAAGAGCTCAAATTCAGCTTAAACCTTACAGTCCATCACGGAGGGAAGCCAAGGCAGGAAGTGAGGCAGAGGCCCTGGAGAGCACTGCTCACTGACTTGCATTCGGTGGTTTGCTCAACCCCTCTCCTCTACCACCCAGGACCACCTGCTCAGAGCGGGCTGGACCCTACCATACCAACCTGATTAAGGACATGCCGCCTACAGGCCAGTCCCATGGAGGCAATCCCCCAGTTAAGGCTCCCTCTTCCCAGATGGTTTTACATTTGTGTCAAGTTGACGAAAACCCACCCAACACCCCAACATACTCTGTCAAGGCTTCTGAGGAAAGATGTGCAGAGGAAGTCCGTGTTGCTCAGCAGAGCACTGCCCCCCAAACTTCCCTCAGTGCCCCTACTCATCTGCCCCTTTCTCCTTTCCTTGGTCCAGTTTTGTTTTGTTTTTGTTTGTTTTTTTCTCTTAATCTCTAGCTAATGGTTTCCACCCTGAGGCTTTTTGAGCAATGCCATCCATCTTTTCTAGTTGAGATTTTGATTTGCGGGTAACACCTCCAGGCTTGGTAGCACCTCCAGCCTGAAGATAACAGTGTCTATTTGATGACAGTCCCTTCCCCCCCCCCTCCGCAGCCCTAGTCCCTTACTAGAAGCCACCATTGTTAAGAGTGATTTTTATGGGCTAGTAGAGTTTGCAGGGTTGGACTTTGACCTGGAACGTGGCACTTGGTTGTCTCTTATCTATTGTAAATAAAGGCTGCAGTAAAGAGAGCGTAAGGAGCTAGCTGGGAGGGTAAAGGGGCTTGTCATCCTTCCTATCAACGTGAGTTCGAACCCTGGGATGCCCATGGGAGCAGAAAACCAACTCCTTACCGCAAGCTGTCCTCAGATAGAGGCATGCCCACCTTGGCATGTACTCCACCTCCACAAATCACTAACTGTAATAGGACAATCTTAAAAAGACAGAATGTTGTTTTGCAGCTTTCTTAGAAACATGAAGCTGGGCTACCCACACCAGCAAAACATTCACCAGAAATGTTTCAGGAGAAATCAGCTTGGATGGATGACCTTCATTCTTTCCCTCTCCTTGAGTGAGTATCAGGAACTATGTAGGAAAAAAACTTTTTTTTTTTTTGGTTGTCCTGGAACTTGCTCTATAGACCAGGTTGGCCTCGAATTCACAGAGATCTATTGTGGAAAATTATTTTAAGGTGTGTTAGTTTTTTATGCTGCATTTATTTAACTCTCTGATTCTTTGCTTGTCTAAAACACCTGATGGTTTAATAAAGAGCTGAATGGCCAATAGGGAGACAGGAGAAAGGCTAGGCGGGGCTGGCAAGCAGAGAGAATAAATAGGAGGAGCCACCTGGGAGGAGAGGAGGAACAAGATAGAGCAAGGGGAGGAAGACATGTGGGTCAGCAGCCCAGCCACCCACCAAGAAAGAGTGAGAGTAAGCTATGTATTTACTTGGGAGAGAAAGAGTAAAAATGACAAAGATCCTCCTACCTCTGCCTCCTTAGAGCTGGGGTTAAAGGCATGCGCCACCACCGCCCCGGGGACTTTTATTTTTTTACTTACACACACACTGGGTGCTGGATTGTAATTAGATCTGTGGGTGTGGGAAAACATTCCCTTCACCCTCCATGGCACAGCTTGCCAAGCCTGTGAAATAGACCATAGGTGGGCAGAATAAAAATAAAAGTACTTTGTAGTAATAGGAGCGGTGAGGCTGCATCCCCAACACCCCGGCCGCCTGGCTAGCTTATGCCCTGAAATAACAACACACAAACTGTATTCTTTAAAACATTGCTTGGCCCATTTCTATCTAGCCTCTTCTAGGCTAACTCTCGCACCTGGACTAGCCCATTTCTAATAATCTGCTGTAACCCATGAGGTGGCTTACCAGGGAGATTCTAGCCTACGTCCATCTTGGGTCGGAGCTTCATTGCGTGTGCCTGGGAGAGGGGAACATGGCGTCTCTGCTCCAGAGAGCAGAGCTGTTGAGTCTGAGCTCACTTCCTCTTCCTCCCAGCATTCTGTTCTGTTTACTCCTCCCACCTATGTTTTAACCTATGAGGCCAAGCAGTTTCTTTATTGCTTAAGCAATGAAATCAACAGATTGATATATGACCCTCCCACATCAGTACTTGCACTGACCTTGTGCATGGGTCAGTACTGGAGAAATGTGAGTGCCAAGCAAGCACTCGGTGAGATATAGAAGGACCCGGGTGTCTTTATGTGGGAGACAGGTGGGGATGTAGGTGACTCAAGAGGGTGCATATGGCTTTGGGGAAGGATGAATGGGTCTTCAATGGGTGACAGGGCCAGCTTGGTGTGGCGCAGATCTCTAGTCTCTGAGGAATTCATGACGATGAGGTTCCTTTAGGGGATCCATTCCTAGAAGACTCAGGGAAATGAGTTAACGAGAGTGATCCCTGCCTATAATCCAACAGTAGTGGGCCTGAGACAAGGGATCAGGAGTTCAGTCCAGGCTTGAACTGTAACAAGACCCCTGTTGGGCAGAACACGGCTGGTGACACAGAAACGTGAAGACTGTGTGAGGTAGAACTTGGCATGCAAGAAGCCTCTTCCGGTGGGTGTGGAAGAGATGTGTACACAGGAGCCTTCTGCCATGCTCGGGGTGGGGACAGGTGAGACTGCCCACTGCTGCTGGGCTCCTCGAGAGCCAGCGAAGGTCTGTTAGGAAGGGAAATGGGGAGAAGATGACAGTGAGGAAGGGGAAGGCTAATCTCGTTTGTCATCTGGAATCAATTAAACACCGCTGGGCACACTGGGAGGGTTTATCTTTGTCAGATTATCCAAGCAAGAAGACCCACTCTGACCGTGGGCCACAGCTTCTGGTGCAGTCCACGCCAAAGCACATGAAAGGAGGAAGCTTTGGCCTTTTGCCTCCTCGCTCTCTCCCACTCACGCTGACAACTTCATCTATCCTGCTGCGGCAATAGTACTCCTTCGCCGATATCAGAACCAGTTTCTTCAGACTTCCAGCGCAGACTGAAGACCAGCAGCTCACCAGGAGACTTCTAGGGTCAGAGCAGGACGGTTGAGACATCCAGCCTCGTGGGCTGAGCCCTGCCGCATTATCAGCCTCTCCCGTGTGAGATGGACCACATCCTGTAAGCCGCTCTAACAAATCCTCTTTTAGTAGATATATTCATTCTGTTAGTTCTGTTCCTTTAAAGAGCCCTGACTAGAAAGATGGAGAAAGAAAGGAAAGGAAGGGGAAAGAATAGTCACTAAGGATTCGCTGGGGATTCTGATGCACAAAGAGAAGGGAGGGGAGGGGATAGTCTGGAGAGATGCCTTAGCTGGGACAGTGGCCGCTGTGCAGACTTGAGCACCTGAGCTTGGGTCCTTAGCACTCACATAAAAAGCCAGGTATGGCCAGGCAGTGGTGGTGGTGGTGCACGCCTTTAATCCCAGCATTCGGGAGGCAGAGGCAGGTGGATTTCTGTGAGTTTGAGGCCAGCCTGGTCTGCAGAGCCAGATCCAGGATAGTCAGGGCTACACAGAGAAACCCTGTCTCAATCAATCAATCAATAAATATTAGCCAGGTATGACAGTTCGTATCTGTTCATTGCAATGCTGGTCCGGCAAAGACAGGTGGACTCCTGGAGCTCGCTGGCCAGTCTATCCTATCCAGCATAACTGTTAGGATCTAAATTCAGCGAGAGACCTTGTCTCAAATAATAAGATAAAGAGTTATCAAGATTACCTGATGCTGACCTATGACCTCCACAAGCCGACTCACACGAGGAGGAAACATGGGAGAAGACAAACTCATGGAACTTTAAGAAGACTGACAACCGTTTGTTAAAGAAGCCCTTCATACCCCTTAAATTAAATCCCTCCCTGCCCCTAGTTTGCAACTTATAATACTGACATCCAGGGAGGGTAGGTGACTTGTCCAAATCCTCCCAGATAAATGAGTGTGGGAGTGGCTGGCTCCAGGACTGTGTTTTCTTTACTGTGTCATGTTGCCAAGGGACCGTGGAGATGGTGCTATCGGAACAGACTTGGCAAGGAATCGTTTTGGGAACTGCTGTGGTCTTCTCCCCAACTGTGTACGTGTTCATCTGCTTCTCCTGTCCCTGACTCTCCTTTCCTGTCCGCCACTCTCTTTGCGGGAGCGCTGGATCGCCTCCTCTCCTGGATGTTTTGGGGTGTGTCTGTGTGAGGACAGATGCCACATGCCCATGTGGACACAAGATGTTGGGGAGTGCCCACCTGCAGCAACCCCCACGCAAGTGTAGCGGGCCACAGGGTGCCTTGGGCTCTCCGTTTTTCAGGATAGCTGGATCCCGCAGGAAATCAGAGCCCTGGCCAATTCTGCCTGGTAGACATTCTTTCCACTCCTGCTCTGCTGTCAGGTCACACCAAATTGTGATTGCTCCATGTTCAGTGTGTGGAGAGCCAGGAATTCTGGGTGGGTTCACCACCCAAAAATCTGAAGGCAGTCCTGTGATGTGGCCCAGGACCTCACAGGACAGGGCCCACTCTTTCCTTTCATTCCGGGGAAACAGCTGGCTCTTCTGTCTCCCTGGACCGTTTTCCAGTGCACCCCGCACCACAGCATTGTTGTCTGTCTCTTTCCGGAATGGCGACCCCTTTGTGCTTTAGACTCTAATTGAGCTAAAAGCCATGTGTGTCTGCTCAGGATTTGGCTCCTTTCATACACACTCCAGTCTCAGACATATTTGCTGAGTGAGCAAACAAACACCAACGAGCTTAGTTGAGATACAGAGAGCTCTCTTGGGGGACATGCTTATCAAGGTGTTTGGACCTGTGTCTCTAGAAGCTGGGAGAAACTTCAGGCCTACGGACAAGATTTTACAAGCACGTATACAGAGAAGGTAACAGAACACTTGAAAGGATGCGAATAAAGAGCAAGGCATCTGACGCTGCTACAGGGGCAAACGTATTTGGTGGCGATACAGAAACATCCTACATTGGAGAGAAGAGGGGAGGTGAAGAGATCTAATGACAACGGAGAGCTCAACTGTTAGATCTTTTGTCTCTGTGACAGAAAACCTCTCAGAAAGTCAAGGAAAGAAGGATGAATGGATAGACAGACAGATGGATGAACGGGTGGGTGGGTGGATGGATGGAAGGACAAATGATGGATGGGTGGGTGGGTGGACTGATGTACAGATGGACAGATGGATGGATGAACAGATGGATGAATGGATGGTTGGATGGATGAATGGATAGATAGATAGACAGACAGACGGACGGATGGACAGACAGACGGATGGATGGATAGACAGACGGACAGATGGACAGACAGACAGGTGGATAGATGGACAGATGGACAGATGGATGGATTTGACTCATGATCTCAGAAGTCCAGTCCACAGGGCTTGGATCCATGAATCTGGACCCATGCAAAGACAGGAGTGTGACAGAGACCGCATGTAGCAGAGGCCAATGGCCATAGCAGAGGCCACTGGCCTAATGGCAGGTAGGAAGGACAGAAAGTAACAGACAAGGCCAGGGGCCAGGCAGAACCTCCTAAGGCACACGACAAAAGGCCCACTTCCTCCAGCGAGGAACAACTCCCTGAGTTTCTACCCCGTTAGTCATCCTGCAGAGAAGGCAAAACCAACGCTGAATGTCTCTGTGTCCATGGTGCCAAGGAGATTATCCAGACCATAGCAAGATAACGGGAGTTCTGGTTTTTGATAAAATTTAATAACTAGCCAGATGTCATAACCTCAGATTAGCCCACTGATGAAGTCAGAAAATCTAGTCACTTCCCCCAAAACCTACCAGCCGGCAATTAAGTCCCTAGCCTATGAACCTGCAGGCGACATTTCATTGTGAAGTGACCTGTGTCTTACAGGTGACTTTGTGTTCTCTTCTCAACAACTCAGTGAAGGACTCGTTAGCCTCATTTGAGTGACAGAGAAACCGAGTCTCAAAGAAACTCCAGCATCACCGCTACACGCGTTCTCATGTGCTGTGTTTCTAAGAACCAGGTCTGTCCCAAGTCAGAGATTTTCTTTGATTTATTCTTTAACCTCAAGGGTCCCGACTTCCCTGTCGTCCTCATCAGCTGCTGAGAAATCTCTAACGGTGGGACCCCTAACGGTGCGAGGTGATGCTTCAGTGCGGATAGGTCTCATGTGCATCATCCCTGTAGTGACAGATGTCATGCGATTATATATGAGTAAAAGACACTCTTTTTTAGGTCATCTTTTCAAATATTTTTTTTTTTGGTTTTTTTGAGACAGGATTTCTCTGTGGTTTTGGAGCCTGTCCTGGAACTAGCTCTGTAGACCAGGCTGGTCTCGAACTCACAGAGATCCGCTTGCCTCTGCCTCCCGAGTGCTGGGATTAAAGACGTGCACCACCATTGCCTGGCCTTTTCAAATATTTTTAAGATTTACTGATTTTATTTGTGTGTGTGTGCACACACCCTGTCTTGTGCATGGTGCCCACAGAGGCCAGAGAGGGTGTGGGATTCCCTGAACTGGCATTACCCACAGCTGTATGCCATCATGTGGGTTCTGGGAAGCCAATGGGCGTCAAAGCCAGCACTCTTAACCACCGAGCCATCTTTCCAGCCCCGTGGGTCATCTTTTGAGAAACAGCTGGAAGAGAAGATTAATGGTCTCACCACCAAGGAAACAATACATTTCTGAACATCTACACGAGCTGCCTTGGCTGTCCTATCACCCGGTGATGTGAGCTTGGATTGAGGCGTCATACAGACAAGTACCATTTATCAACTAAAATAAAACTTTAAAGGCATTTAAACTTTATTTTTACATTGTATCTTTTTGAGATAGTCTCCTAGCAACCCAGGCTGACCTCAAACTTGAGATCCTCCTGCCTCAGCCTCTGAAGTGCTGAGGTCACAAGTGTGCACCAGCCTGAATTGACAGCTCTCTTCTTTTGTGTAAGTGGAGTCAGCTGACATTGGCAGACCCCAGGGTGGGGGTGGGGGAACTGCTGAGGGCTCCCAGTGATCTCCTGCACAAAGCCTGCGGTTTATCTTTTGTTCTTGTTACAAGTTGCGTTGGAGACTTTGCCCGAGCCACATACACCTGGTCCAGCCAAATGCCTTTGGCATGAGATAGTTGATAACAGGACACGCGCATCCCAGCCTTGTTGGCGCCCGACTGTAAACTGACCTGTGTCTTCATGTGCGTGGAGGCTGCAGTGCGATAGTGTTGGGGACTGGGGACTGGTGGAAAGTGAGTGAGTAATGGCCACCCAGCCTCCGAGAAAGGAGTCACGGGTCCCTCACTGCGAAGAAGATTACTAATTATAGGTTGAGTTCAAAGCCTATAAAGCAGGCCATTCTTATAACCCTAGCATCCGGGTGACTGAAGCAGGAGGACTGGGAGTTTGAGGCCAGTCTGGGTTAAACAAAAGTCTGTCACACACAAAGATAATAATAAAAATAATGGCAACAATACTTCCTATTATTATATTATTATCATTATTATTACCATCTTCTTCTTCTTCTTCTTATTATTATTATTATTATTATTATTAATATTATTATTATTATTATAGAGAGAAGGCTCAATGGTTAAAAGCACTGGCTGCTCTTGCAGAGGAGCTGGGTCTGATTCCCAGCATCTACATAGTAGCTCACAATCCTCTGTAGCTCCATTTCTGAGGGATCTGACGCCCTCTTCTGGACCCTAAGGGCACTGCATGCACACACTCCATGTATAGACAAAAATACCCACATGCGCAAAATAAAAGATAAAAGAAAACAGTCAAAAACTAAAATAAAATTAATTAATTAATTAATTAATTAAAAGGTTGGATTGATTCTCTTGCTCTCTCTCCCTCTTGCTCTTTCGATCTTCCAGGTGCTGTTGTCTGGACCTTGGACTGCAGTAGGAGTCCAGACACCAAGTCTGCCACCTTCTGCCTTCTGTTACAGCAGCACACAGCAGACTGAGATTCCTGCATAGTCCCAAGGTCACACCCAGAGTTCTCTGTAATCTCTACAGGTTCCTGGGCGCCCTCCCCACTGCTGCTGTTTCTGGTTGGTTCTGGCAGGACTTGGAGACTTTCTGCCACCACTCAGCTTTGAAGACTAATGAGGACGTAAACGCCAATTATATCCATTTCTTCCAACATGATGTTTTGCCTCAGGGCTGCTTTGAGCTCATCCTTTGGCCTGTTTGCCTGTGTTCTACCGTTGGACACGTCTGGTCTTTGTTTCTCAGCATTGTCTTCTTTTTCTACTTGTTGTCCATGTTCTTTCTCTTCCAGCCCCTTAGCTTTTTTTCTATTTTTTTTTGTTTGTTTTTGCCATTGTTTGTTTTTGCTTTGAAGACAGAGTTTTCCTGTATAAGCACCAGCTTCCGTGGTGTAATGGTTAATGTTCCGAACTCTGAATCCAGCCACCTGAGTTTGTATCTTGGTGGAACCTGTTCCTTGAGGAAGAGACCTGGTCAGTCATCCTCATCAACTCAGACCATGAAACCCAGTGTAAACGGGCTGCCCATGCATGCTTCAGCATTGCTGGGGGCATGCTTCCTCTCCTTCCCTGTACAGCCCTGTCTGCCCTGGAACTCACTCTGTAGACCAGGCTAGCCTCAAACTCAGAGACCCGCCTGCCTCTGCATCCCGAGTGCTGGGGTTAAAAGCATCTGCCACCATACCCGACACTCTCCATCTTTAAAAATTAAAATAACCCATTAGACCCCTTTTTTTCACTATTTACTTTTATTACAACTTCTTCTCATAAAGTATACTTGATCACGACCTTCCCCTCCCCGTCACCATTTCTTACCTCTGCAGATTAGACAGTGTTTGTAGTTCTGATCCGTAGGTATCCCCAGATGTGGGTATAAAACAGAAACACCCACCAGACTTTTCCAGGCAGTTTGTGGGACCCCGGACAGTTGTCATGCAGTAGCCTCTCTGAGGAGGGAGGTGAGAACTTGCCTTCTCCTAATGTCTCCCAGGGATGCTGATGCCACTCTGCCCAGGGTGCTCCCAGGGATGCTGATGCTGAGCCAGGGTGCTCTTTACTGCTATTTCAAGTAAAGATTCATTTCTTCATAGTGAGTGAAGACACCAAGGGAAATATTTCAAATGCTTCATCATCTCTCACCTCTGGCTAGATATAACAGCAAAACATTGCAACCCACTCCTGAAGATGTATAACCTTCCTACCCGTGTCAGCCCGTGGATTTCCTACAGTCTCACAGAGGTCTGTTCAGTCCTTCCTTGGCAATGAGTGTATACAGTTTGGGGAAAAATAGTTGTAGGTTGCAGTATTTACCATCTTGAACAAACTCAATATAACTGGAACACACAGCTTCATATCTTTCTTTTGTTGACTTAGCCAGGAGAATTTTTTTTCCTTTTTTTTATGACATAGGCTGGTATTATATTGCCTAAGATGGCTTGGAACTCTGAGCTAAGCCATCCTCCTGTCTCAGCCTCCTGAGTAGCTGGGACAGCAGAACACACCATGGTGCCAGTCTGGATATGTCTTAGTGTTTCTGTTGCTGTGATAAAACCCCGTGACCAAAAGCAGCTTGGGAAGGAAAGGGATTATTTGGCTTACATATTCTGGGTCATAGTTCATTGAGGGACACCGAGGCAGAAACTCAAACAGAGGTGGGAACCTGGAGGTAGGAGTTGATGCAGAGGCCATGGAAGGGTGCTGCTTCTTGGCTTGCTCCCATGGCTTGCTCAGCCTGCATTCTTATAGAACCCAGGACCATCCGCCCAGGGATGGCCCCATCCACAACGAGCTGGACTCTCTCACACCAGCCATCAATGAAGATAATGCACCATGAGCTAGACCCCTGGTCAACCTAGTGGGGACAGTTTCTCAATTGCAGTTCTCTCTCCCCATAGGACTTTAGCTCATATCAAGTTGACCTAAGATGAGTCCGCACAAGAAAATGTTCTGAGCACTTAGACTGTGCCGAGCAGTGTGTGTTCACTGGTGAGACTGAAGTCCCAGGGTCTATGGTGTGCTCGCGGCACAGTGAGCACACAGGCAGACCCCAGGCAGTTACCACCACATGGTGAGTCCCTTCACCGGAAGAGGGACACGATGGCGACACACCATCACAGGGGCAGGCCCCTGGCTAGTGGAGTACTCTCCTGTCAAGCCATGTGCTGCTGTCTGGCTTCTTTCTGTGGTGTGTGTGACTGGCCCTTCCATGTGGACTTCCTCCTGTGTTCCAACTTTGTGCTGTGGGGTCAAATAAGTGAGACATTTGAACAAGAGAGCCGTGGAATGTTTCTTGGAGAAAGTGCTGTTGGAGCGGACCCCAGTAGTGCAGGAGGCTTGGGCTGAGAGACAGGGGGCCAAGGGCAGGGAGTGGACATGCCCAGACACTGAGGAGCAGGGTGTCAGACGCCTAAAGGTGAAAGCCAGCCAGAACATTTAGATTCTTTCTTTCTCTAAAAATAGAACGCGGGCCGAGCCGGGATTTCAGGGAGTGGGGAGCGGCAGCCAGCAGCACGGACATGTGTGGCTGGGGCCGTGGAGACTATGCTGAGGTTTGGAGCCTTCTGCTGTGTACAGCCAATGGATGGGTGTCCCGCCCTTTCACAATGGGCGAGGCTCATCGTGGCACCGATCTAACTCCACCTCCCTGTGCTTCCCATTGACAGGCTATGCCTTAGGGTCCCCGAAGGGAAAAACGACAGGCCCAGGTTCCCAAGTCGCAAAGGTTAAGCCTTTGACTAATGTTCCCTGTGATACGTTCCTCTCTCTGTCTTTCCTAAATATTCACATCAGAGCCCTGGAGAGATGGCTCAGAGTTTAAAAGCACCTGCTGTTCTTGCAGAAGTCCTGGGTTCAGTTCCCAGTGCCCACACGACAGCTCACTGCTGCTGTCTTTAACTCAGTTCCAGATGATCAATGTTCCCTTCTGATCTCCATACTTGTCATATGTATGTAGTGTATGCATGCAAAGTGCTCATACACATAAAAAGTAAGTCAATCTTTAAAACAAAACCTTAAAATACATATTTACAAAGGTAGCACTGTCCTGCCTTACCTTCTATTACTTTTGATCATTAAAAGCAACAATCAAATGTGCCTTCTAAAAACTGTCACAGCTTGAGTCGAGAATGTTTGCCCAAGACCTGTATGTTAAAGGTTGGGATTCCAGTTCTGTTTAAGAGTTGGGGCCTAAGCTGGGCGGTGGTGGCGCACGCCTTTAATCCCAGCACTTGGGAGGCAGAGGCAGGCGGATCTCTGTGAGTTCGAGACCAGCCTGGTCTACAAGAGTTAGTTCCAGGACAGGCTCCAAAACCACAGAGAAACCCTGTCTCGAAAAACCAAAAAAAAAAAAAAAAAGAGTTGGGGCCTAGTAGGAGGTCTTAAGTCACTGGGGGTGCGTCTTCAGGGGGGGAATTGTGTAGCTGAGTGGGATGGCACACACCTGTAATCCCACATCTTGGGAGACTGCGGCAGGAGGATTATGAATTCTAGGTTAGCCTAGACTATGTAAGGGGACCCTGTATCAAAATGGAAGATGATAGGAAAAGAGGGGAGAAAGCTGTGGGACTTTTGCTCCCCCTTTTCATTGCTGCCGGGCTGCACTGTGTTATACATCCCTGCTACGACACACTACCTGTGCGAAGCAACGGAGCCACAGCTTGGGCATGGTCTCGAGTTCATGGACTCACAAGCCATGGTGGATCCTTTGTCATTAGAAGTTGGTTTCAGTGCTTGCTCTGGCAAAGGAAAGCTGCCCCAGAAACCAGTAACCCTGCTTCCAGAAAGTTCTCTCTGGTGACCCTACTAGCATCCCTGACTGAGAAAGTCAGCCTTCCTGCTGCGATCATGTCCCCATGTCCTCTGGATAAGAAACATCAAAAACTTCCTGTTCCCGGGGGAAAGGATTTCACCTAACATTCCCAATGGGGCCTAGTAAATAGCCGCGTGAGTCATTTCATTGAGTTCTCTGAAGAAAGGTCCATGAATAGACGCTTTGGTGAGTCACTGAGCTACGCTGCTAGCTGAGAACTCTCTCAAAGCGGTTTCCACAGAGGCAGGCCGAGAGATGTGCAGGGCATTTCCTCTTCTGGCTGAGCACGTGGCTGGGGGATCCTGGCTGGGGTTCATGAGGGCTGTGGTTGACTCCATCCCAAGCCCTTGGGGAATCTTCATCCTCAGAGACCTGCCCTAGCTGTGGGCCCAGGAGAGTTCTGTAGAGCATTCCCCCCAAAGTGAAGAACAGGTACGAGGACAATGTGGAAAGTTGGGGAGCCCCCCCAACTCAAAAGGACAGTAGAACAGAGGCACAGTCCAGGGAGTTGGGGACATCACTGTCTCTCTGGATCTTTCTTGACCCTCTGAGCATGGCCAGACCCTCCCACGTGGCCACCTGTGTCACACCTGCAGGACCCCTGGAGGACTGGGGAGCAGCCGTCTATTTTGATATCGCATAGAATAAAACTTAGCATACATTCATGGGATTTTTCCATGAAAAGGAAATACAAGGAAGCTAGGATTGGTCCTGAAATAGGCCTGGGGTTTAAGTGCAGAGGTTTTTTAGGTTGTGGATTGTACAAGTGTTACAAAGGTGGATCAGGACGGGAGAGACAGGGAGAAGAGGGGAAGAATGAGAGGGGAAGAAGACGCATGGCGAAACTGGGGGAGGGGTGTGTCCTGGGATTAGGCACCTGAGCTCAGGAAAAGGACAGGTGTGCTGCCAAGGTCAAGGTATGGGGTCAGGAAGAGAGCATCCCAGTGTGAAAGTTGTCTATCTTTCCAGTGGTGTGGGACAATGGTCTGTATTCTGTCAATTGTATTTTAAATAAACTCTGATTGGCCAGTAGCCAAGCAGGAAGTATAGGTGGGACAACCAGACAGGAAGTAGAGGCGGGTCAATGTTGCGGGAGGTCCTTCCGCTCCTCCAGCCTATAGCCGCTGAGATACCCGCCCATTGGGGCGTGGTCTCTCTCCCTTTAAAAAAGCGGCCACTTCCTTCTCTCGCTCTCTTCACTTCCTGCTCGGCTGGCGGCTAGACTCCCTTCCTGGTCGTACAGAGGGCTGACGGTGATCTGTAAGTTTTTTTCCCCTTTAAATAAATACTACCCTGTTAATTATAATTCCAAACTGCTGTGGCATCGTTTGTGACTTACGTCTACAGGTCAAGGAGAACAGGAGAATTCTGGGAAGAAGAAAGTTTGATCAGCAGTCCTGTTACAGCCACAGAAGAAGCATGATGTGACTCCCCTGCTGAATAAGGTACCGAGGCACGTGGCTAACACAGATAAGAATAATGGGCTAATATAAGTTGTAAGAGTTAATAAGAAGCCTGAGATACTGGGCCAATCAGTTTATAACTAATGTAGACTTCTGTGTGATTTCTTTGGGTCTTAACTACTGTGGGAATCGGGCAGGACAGAAAACCTCAAACAACGTATCTGTCCAGGACAAAGGGCTCAGACCCTCCCTCTCCTAAGAGTATGTACTGGTCTCATGCCCTGTACAGGGACCTGTCACCATCATCTTTCCCAAGGTTCCATAAAAATATAGCACCCGTGCAGGGAGGGGTCTTTAGGGCTTGTGTTGTGGGTACCAGGACAAACTAGCCTCCCTCCCCAGCAAGGGAATAAGGTTCTTGCTGCTACCATTGAGGGAGTCTCCACAGCGCATGCCTGTTAGACACGGGATGCTTGGGAAGAGGTTTCTCCTTTTGCCGAGTATCTCAGATCTCTGGTATGGAGGGATAGGCCTGTGGATGGCAAAAGCCATCTTTGGTCTCGATTTCGACAGACTCATTTTCAACGATCCTTAGACAGTACACCTTTTGCAGAAGAATACCCGAAAGACATAGTAACAAGGTGACTTTGTAAGTGTTTGGTTTTATATACTTAACACACAGATATAAATGCCTGTGTTAAAGGTCTGATATCCTTTGGATTTTGTTACTGCTGTTATAAATTTAGAGTGTTCTTGCTGCAGAAATGGTTTTCTGGAAGTTTTTTGTTTGTTTTGTATTTTCTTCTTCTAACATTATAACTTGAGAAGTAACGAGAAGACAGTTGCCAAGTAAGCAAATAAGACATGCATTGCTGGTGAGCTGGGTGTGCAACACAGCTTGCTGCAGATGTAAAGAAGACTCTCAGTGGCTGCACTTTTCCTTGTATCATCTGTTATATACCGTGCACGCGAAAGCCCACACATACACACATGCACGCACGCACGCATGCACGCACACGCACGCCTGCCTACTCACCTGGCCCAAATAAACAATATTTTTCCTTTCAAAGCATAGTTATGTAATCACACAAGAGGGACATCTCAACATCTCATCCCACTGCTTAAGCGAAAACCCACTTCTTACATGCATTTCTGGGTCCTTGGTGTCTAATATGGGATTAGAAATCCATTCTTGTTGGGGGTGGAGAGATGGCTCAGAGGTTAGGAGCACTGTTCTAAATTCAGTTCCCAGCACCCACACAGTGGTTCAGAACCATCTACAATGGGATCCGACGCCTTCTTCCATCACGCAGACATATTGGAAGACAGAACACTCACATAAATAAATAAATAAATAGATAGATAGATAGATAGATAGATAAATAGATAAATATTTTTTAAAAATCCGTGTTTGTTGAATGACTGAGTGAAGGAATGAGGTGCTTGGCTGAAATGTGGTTATTGCCGCATGATTTCAATGACAAGTGTTGAATGACTTTGAGGTCTCCGTGGGGCATTGGCAATGCTGGAATGCCTTGGGTATCCACAGGAACACTGACAGACACATGCCGGGAAGCAACATCCAGGAGATGATGGACACTGGGAAAAAGAAAAGAAAAAAGTTGTTTTGATTAGGGTCAGTGACCCAGGCTGCAGTCATAGCCTCTTGGGAAGCCAAGACAGGGGACTCACCTGTGTGTAAGAATTGAGGCCAGCTGTGCAGTAAGACACCACCTAGTAAATAAATGAACTGCTTTATCTTCGAATTTCACTTCATTTCTTCCAAGCGCTCTCGAGAGTACATTGATACCCTCATAGAAGAGGCTGGGATGGATTATGAGATACCATACCCAGAACCAAGAAGCTTCACACAGGGCTGGAGAGGTGGCTGAGCAGCTCATGTGCTCACTAGTCTTGCGGAGGACCTGGGTTCAGTTCCCAGCACCTGCATCAGGAGGTTTACAACCCTTAACTCTGCTTCCAGAGGATCTAGCGCCCGCTCCTAGCTGCCTCCAGCACCTAAGTGCATGCGGTGTGCATTAACGTCACACATGTGCATGCATGCACACAGATGCATAAATAAAAATAGCAAATCTATTTTTTTTTTAATTTAAGAAGAAGACGGGCAGGAGGTGAATAGAGAAAAGGGGTGTGATCCTTATGGGTGGTTTGTCTTAAGACTCGGGTTCTGCTCTGGAATCCGAGCTTGTATGGGCTCCGAGTCTCTGTTCCGACCTACCGAAGAGTGTTGCAACCAGCTTTTGTGTAGCGGGAGGAGAGAGGTTTCTAAAGAGGGGAGCACAAACAAACCCAAGATTACACCCCTACTGCCTTATCCTGGTGTGGGAAACTGCTCGCTGAGGTCGCTAAAGCTCTGAGACAGCATCTAAAGAATCTGATTTTACTGAATTTCTGCACATGCTCTTTCATTCCCAACCTTCCCCAGGTTAAAGAACCTGTCTGCTTGATCCTGAGATTACAGAAACTTGGGGGGCTTGTGCCTGGCTTCACATTCTGGGAGCGCTGCAGAAATTTACAGGACGTGAGAAAAGACAGGCAAGTTCTTACCCTGGGGCTGTTGTGCTGGCCAGGCCAGCTGCCCCCCCCACTCCCCCCCGCTCTCCACACCCCCGCAGCAGGGCTGAAGGAATGGTCTTTTGGATTTTGGAACCAGGCTGTGTGCCTTTGCCTGGGTCCTCTGTAGACTCTCATACAGCAGTGCCCTTCCCTTAGCAGGCTCGTCAATTCCCGTCCGCATGAGGCGTTTTCATGGGAAAGTATGAACTTCGCGAATGGACGTGTTGGGCAGCCAGACTCCCACGTGACACTCCAGAGGCTGCCAACCTCCTTCATGCCTGCCCGTCCGACACCAACCAACCATGTTTGATAGACAAGCCCTCCGGGGAAACTCAAGGTCTATTCAGCCTCATTGATTGTCGGATGAAATTAGCTATCTCGAGATGTGTACATTTCTGCTGAATCCAGCTGTTTTCTCACAAGCAGGACTCAGTCTCTGGAGGGGGGGCAGGCATGGGAGATGGGGCGCAGGCATGGGAGATGGGGTGCAGGCATGGGAGATGGGGCGCAGGCATGGGAGATGGGGTGCAGGGAGGTTGTAGGAGATTCTTCTGTGGTCACACATGTGGGTGAGGTGGTGGGAAAGGGCTGAGGCCCGCTATAGTTATGTGGTCTGCTGCAGGCTGGTGTGACCTGAGCTATCTATCCCACTGACAGCAGATCTGCCTACATCACCCTCAGCTCTCATCCAAAACCCCAGAATATCCATGCCTCTGGCAGGCCAGACCCTGCACATCCCCCGCCCAACCCTACAGTGGGTGATGTTTAATTTAAACCTGTCAGCCCTAGGCAAAATGGACCCAAAATAGATGGACAGATTGTTGAGCAGGGAGCAGGCTGATGGAAGCCAGTCAGATGGGGTATCCTGTGAAAGCTAGGGTCAGAACAGCTGGCCTGGAGGCAGGGGTTTGGTGAGGAAAGATGCCAACTGGCTGTGGAGGAGGGAGCATGCTCAGAGAAACTTAGGAAACCGGTCATGATGGAGGAGGCAAGGGTGACAGGGGAGGACAATGAGCTCAGCCAGAGCCCGCCATTCCTGGGGAACAAATCCAAAATGGCACCTCGGAGCACCAGTGACTGCCCTGCTGTGTTTGCATCCAGGGGAAGGAATGGAGTCCATGCAATGAAGAAGGCCTTTCCAACCTCGTGGTATCCCTGGCAATCGGGGAACAATCACGCTTGCGGTGTGCTGGTAGAACCGGTGTCTGGTTCAATGGACCAGTAAAGAAGCTGACCAGGACTCGATAAGAATCTCCCTCCACCCCGGCCTCACTGGGATCAGAGACATTCCTTTTATGTCTTCCCTCCACCTCCCCACGGATGCTTCTTCATTTTAAAACTTGTTTTCTTCCGCCTGGCCTGGCCAGGGCCCCAGCCTTCACACTGGCCCCTGGTCACCAGTTTTCCATGCTATGCATGCAGGAGCCTTGCCAAAATGCTAAGCTGATTGCATCACTCCCTGCTTAATGCCTGCTAAAAGCTGAGCCCTGATATAATGGTGCTGGGGGCTGGAGCTTTGAGAGGGACTGAGTCAGAGATAGTGAAGTTCTTCAGGGACTGGGTGCCTCCAGCGCAGCGTCATAGAAAGCTCGGCTGCTCCTTTAGGTTCATCTTCTCTATGTGCGGTCACTGATCTTTCTGCTTTTCTAAGAATTAGGATGGAGCAGGAGGTCCTTGCCAGGTGTGGCTGCCTCACCAAGAACCGTAGAAGTTGCCCAGTCTTGGACGTTCGGTCACGGCAGCAGAAAACTGAGACAGAGTAAAATATAAAGGTTTGGTGTGACACTCCGTGTTTCTCAAGGTTCTTTCTCGGCCTGCCCCTCAGCCTCATTTCTTGCCCCGAGGCTATAGACAGTCTGCACTCTGCTCATTCTGAGTGGTAAACTGCTCCCTGAACATCCCAGCAACCACATCCTCAGCCGCCTCTTGGCTTGTGTCTCTCCTGCGTGCCCACTGTCCTCCAGGACTCTGCTTTCGTGCAGAGTTCACGGGACCAGGTCACTGGCCTGCTGCTCCCTAATCTAGGTGGTAGCCCCTCCTCTGAGCTTCCCCACTTTGCTTCATGGGCTCTTCCATATATTACCCAGATCCATGATATTTTGGATGCTTTTGTAGGCGTGGCAATGCTGGCATGGGTCTCTGGCTTCTCCAAGCTGTGCTGTCAGGGTACCTCCCACGGAAGGAATCCCACCTTCAGGCCACTTTTCACAGGGACACACAGTCTCTCTTGTTCTCAGGACTTGTCATCAGTGACCACAGCCCAATGGTGATGGGTACCGGGCTTTGGGGTGGGCACAAAGGGGTCTCAGATAGCAGAGAATGAGCCAGATTTCCCCTAAGGTCCTGCCCCAAACCTTCAGACTACCGAGAAGAGCCTGGCCAAAAAATCTCCTGCATCTGAGAAGTGTGCCTTCCAGGTTACCACCATCTGATCAGCAATTACGCCACTGCTTCCCATGAGTGGATAGACAGGAGAAGCAAGGCAAGGAGTGTCCTTCCGTCTGTGAGAGCCGGGAGTGGGTGTGCCCTGTCGGATCCAGATGACACTGTTTTGCCTTGATCCTCTGAGACCTCGTACCTCATTCTTCCTCCTCTTCTGAGTAGGTCCCTGAGCCTTGAGGGGAGTGTGTGATGTACATGACCACTCCACAGACCCTTAGTCTCTACATTTTAACCGCTGTCCATGCACTGTGGAGCATCTCTGATGAGGTCTGAGAGCCTCAGTGATCTAGGGATATAGAGGTTCGGCTTTAGAGGGGCAGTTTGACACTCCGTCCACTCAGCGAGTAATAGCAGTAGTTTCGACCTCTGGGACCCATGAGCCCTTCAGCCACGGCTCTCGGCCAGATTTACAGCGTATGTCTTTCGTGCATCTCTCAGGAGGCAGTTAGTTCTCCACGACATCTGGACCGCCCTGGCACCTGTGGCCATACCTCGCCAGGCCAGTTGTAGGGCCCACAGCTGACACTACAGCTTTTCAAAGAAAAACGTCTGCGAATATATGCAGATAGATGTATCCATAAGTAAAAACATATGGGCACATGTGTACATGAACACAGGATTTATAATCTTGTCGTTCACATCGACTGACCTTCCATAAGACTCAAGTCGGAGTATTAGGAGAGCTAAAAGTTAATTGTGTAGGCTAGGGATATCTCCAAAGTTTTCTGAGCTAATGTCCTCTCTGCCATTCTGTTATTGAAAAAGCCCTTTACAGAAAATATCATCATAATAGGTCATAACTGGTAGGTGTCATGCCTTAACAAGCCACAATACATACTGCTCCCACACCGTTGGCTGGGATGCCCCCGGTTTGCTAGTTTGAAGCTGAGAACCGGGCCACTGCTGTGGGAGCTGTCTGAGGATTGTGTGGATGCCTCACTGCACGCACGAGGCAAATGCTTGCCTCTTTTGAGGTTTCCTTTCTTCATTACTCCTGGAGTGGGAGCCAGAAGAAAAACAAACCCGAGTGAGAAGGGGCAGGGAGCGAAAAAGGAGCAGTGGAAACAGTCCTCTTGTGCTGGCTCGGCTTTCTGAAACTGGGACTCATCAGCCATCTTCGCCCTTACGCTGCTAGGGTCCAGAAACTTCTGATTCTGCATCATATGTCACAGAACCTGGTTCTCTCTCCTAGATTTGCTTGGAATTCAACACAGAGGCAGGGGTGAGAGGGGTCATTCCAAATACTACCAAATAGTCTTGGGTCTTCCTCTTCATGCCACGTCTATGACATCATCCTAAAGACTCGGTCACCAAGAAATGTACTTCCTCTTGGCTTTTAAAATTCCTTACATAGTAAGATGCATTTCTCATCATATTTCCAATGAAAGCCAGATGTTTACAGCACTTTAATTTAAAACTTCTTCCCAAGACTCGTTCTGACATTGTTGGGGTGGGGGTTGTGCTGTTTGGCTCTCTCTTCCTACTGTGTGTTTCCCAGATTTAACAACCTCAAGCATTTTTTTTTTCCTGGGAATTTACAAATCTGCCGCTGACAGAAAATTGCTTCTATGGGCGGACCTTTCAGGACACTCAAGTCTGGGCATTGGTAGAAGTAAAGGTTGATTTTGAAGGCTGGGATGTTTCTAGAGTTTTCAGAATCATTCTTAGACTTGGGAAGGAACTTTTGAGACGATGGCCCGGTCTGTTTGGCCAAACCTTGGCTTTTACCTTCTTGCCAATAAAGCAAGAGTGCTTTGTTATAGCCTTGAATTAGCTCATGTAGCATCTTGCCTCCAGCCTTTAGCTGCTTAGACTACAGGGAAGTACAAAGAATACCGGGAAAACGAGCCTCAACGCGGAAAACAAGCTCCCTTTCCTCCTGGGGTCTTGTCAGGTCACCTACGAGTTCCCACGCTAGTCTAGCTTAGCTTACGGCTTTCCCCACATCATGAACTGTGCTGGCTGGGGCTTGACACCCCATTTCCACACCATGGCTGGGAGGTGGAAGGGGAGAGGGAAGAAGTCCCTGTAAAATAGAATTTGTTTTTAAAGGTCAGGGTATGAAGTGACAAGCAAAGAAGTGGACAGGGCCCGGGTCTGGGTCCTCTCTGGGTGGCCGTGGGAATACGGTTGGAGAAGACAGGTTTAGTTTCTGTTTTCCCTCTCTCATTGGCAGACAACAGGTGGAGGACACCTGAGGCCTAGCAGTCCTAGGTGTACCGCGTGTACAACCTGGCATACCGGGTGGAAAAAGATGTTTAA
This sequence comes from Microtus ochrogaster, assembly GCF_000317375.1. Classification (NCBI taxonomy): domain Eukaryota; kingdom Metazoa; phylum Chordata; class Mammalia; order Rodentia; family Cricetidae; genus Microtus; species Microtus ochrogaster. Next base: position 29,206,497 of record NC_022010.1, on the reverse strand, counting down.
GCGTTATATTTCTTTTTTTTTTTTTTATTGAGAAAAAAAAATTTCTGCCTCCTCCCAGCCTCCCACTCTTCCCACCCTCTCCCCACTCCTCTCTCCCTCCGTCTCGAGTCTGAAGAGCAGTCAGGGTTCCCTGCCCTGTGGAAAGTCCAAAGTCCTCCCCCCTCCATCCTGGTCTAGGAAGGTGAACATCCAAACTGGCTAGAACCCCACAAAACCAGAACAAGGAGTAGGATCAAAACCCAGTGCCATTGTCCTTGGCTTCTCAGCAATCCTCATTGTCCACCATATTCAGAGAGTCCGGGTTTATCCCCTGCTTTTTCAGTCACAATCCAGCTGGCCTTGGTGAGCTCCCAATAGATCAGCCCCACTGTCTCCGTGGGTGGGTGCACCCTTCTTGGTCCTGACTTCCTTGCTCATCTTAAGCGTTATATTTCTTGTCTCATATCAGAGCAAAAGAATCTGGCCCCTAATGTCATCTGCCTTGTTCCCTCTGCCTCTGCCCTGCTACCTCTTTCTAGGAAAGGCATAACCTCTCACTAAGAAGTTCTCCTAGTGAACTCAGGCTCAATCCTTGAGACAGGTCAAATGTCACCTCCTTCACTCAGTTTCCCCAGCTCCCTCCGTTGGTCACTTTGGTCAGTTGTCGCCTCCACAGACCCCAGCCATTTGGGGATATGGTTCCCTTTCTACTTTTTTTTTTTAAAAAAATATTTATTTATTATGTATACAGTGTTCTGCCTACATATATGCCTGCAGGACAGAAGAGGGCACCAGATCTCATTGTGGATGGTTGTGAGCCATCATGTGATTGCTGAGTATCAAACTCAGAACCTCTGAGCCATCTCTCCAGCCTTCATTGCTGTCTTCTGACTGTGACTGTAATGTGCCAGCCACTTCAACCTCTTGATGCCTCAACTTCCCTGCCACACCGAATGTGGAGTGATTAGCTAAAATAAACCCTTCCTGGGTTGGAGAGAAGACACAATGGCTAAGAAGAGCACACATCGTTCTTCCATGTGCCCTGGGTTCAATTCTGTGCACCCTCATCAGGCTGCTCACAACCCCTGTAGCCCTAGAGACTTGGACTCCTCTGACCTCTGTGGGTGCTGCATTCATGTGCTTGTACCTACAACACACACACACACACACACACACACACACACACATAAATTAAAAAAACTATTAAAAATGGAGTCGGGTATCTGGGCGGTGGTGGTGTACACCTTTAATCCCAGCACTCGGGAGGCAGAGGCAGGTGGATCTCTGTGAGTTTGAGGCCAGCCTGGTCTACAGAGTGAACTCCAGGATAAACTGTTTTTGTCAGAGTATTGTATCGTGGCAGCAGCAAGGAAATGGAAGAGCAGCCAGCCCAGGGGAAAAAAAAAATCAATACTCTTGATTCCTGTTCTGGAGGTCTGCCCCTTCCTCGCAGGTGGCCTGGCACATCTGGGGTGTTCCAGGGGTCAGGAAGGGCAGGCAAAGATGAAGACTGGCCCCAGATGCACGGAAAGAGAAGAGGGATCTCATTTCACCTTCATGTTCCACTAGGGACCTCAGATTCCAGAAGTGGACAGAGAATTATAGGAGAACTAGTACCAGATAAAAACATGTACTTAGCTATGTCCCAAACACTGTGAGACCTCTAGAATCTGTAGAACTAACGCTTCTAGGAGTAGCAGACGGGGGAGGGGACAAAGGCACAGTTCCATGCAGCCTGAGGCGTTCCACTAGGATTTTAGGGTTCTCCATTCAGGCCAAACTGGGACTCAAGACATAGATTCAGAAACGGTCAGTGCATGGACAATGGCCGAGGCTTAATGAAGATTTATCCCCCCCCCCGCCCCCACACACATAGGGTTTCTCTGTGTAACAGCTCTGGCTGTCCTCAAACTCACTTTGTAGACCAGGCTGCCCAATCCCTCTCAAGCACTGGGACTAAAGGCATGAACCACCACCTCCCATTGAAGATTTTTAAAACACAGGGTTAGGAGAAAGAACAGGGCTCTAAGGACACTTGATGTAGGAGTGTCATATATCAATCTGTTGATTTCATTGGTTAAGTAATAAACAAACTGCTTGGGCTCATAGCTTAGAACATAAGTGGGTGGAGTAAACAGAACAGAATGCTGGGAGGAAGAGGAAGTGAGGTAAGACGCCTCAGACAGAGACTCAACAGCTCTGCTCTCTGGAGCAGAGACGAAATGCACCCCTCTCCCGGAGACGCTATTCAGCTCCGACCCAGGATGGACGTAGGCTAGAATCTTCCCGGTAAGACTGGTGCTCACAGATTATTAGAGATGGGTTGATCGGGATATCAGAATTAGCCAGAAAGGGCTAGAGCTAAAGGGCCAAGCAGTGTTTAAAAGAATACAGTGTCCGTGTAATTATTTCGGGTATAAAGCTAGCCGGGTGGCGGGAAGCAGCCCGCCGCTCATATTACTACAGACACTCCCAAGGGTGTTAAATGTGGACGTCTCAAAGAACAGTCACAGTTCATTAGGCACCGGAGGGTTGGCTCAGCAGTAAGGAGGAACCAGAGAAGCCAGGTTCAGTTCCCAGCACCCACATTAGGTAGCTCACAACCACCTGTTTCTCCTGTTCTGGGGAATCTGGTGCCCTCTTCTGGTTTTTGCGGGTCCTACACACAGCACATGTTCACACAGACACATACATCAGAACAATACATCTTTAAAACAAAATAGACACATAGCTCATTGATATTTGCAGTGTTGTATACAGGATTTTGGTAGGGATAAGAGTTACTAATTTATCAGTAAGTGGTCCCTGGGGGCACCTGGTAGGATTACAGCAGATAACTAAAAGTCTACCCCACAGGCGTCCGGAAAGATAGATATTTTTATTGAAAATAGCTTTTTTTCTGAGGTTGTCAGGGCATGTCTGCAGGAGTAAGGTTCCACCCAAGTCCTAGACACACAGGCATAAGCCTGGTTTATTGTCATTTTAATATAAAATACCTGTATATGAAAGCAATATTATATCTGTGTTAGTGACCTTCCCAGCAAAGGTTTGTGCTGGAATTTTTGCTTTTCCTTTCGTCAGCGGCTTTAATTGGGCTGTAGGATGAAGGGTTCTGTCCTCTCTCTTGTCTCCATAGCTTCCCCATCTTCCTATCCTGCCTCAGATCAGTTCTCTGAGATTATGAAATACTAGCAGTGTTTGCTCTTAGAAGTCACGTAGCCGAGGCAGAAAGCAAAAGAATTGAGTGAAGATGAAATCAGGACGTGGCAACAAACAAAAATATGAAATGCCTGAACAGGAACAAGAAACAATGATGCCCAGAACCCAGTGCAAACAGGGGAGAATGAGCCTGCAGGATGCAGACATTTTACCTTTAACCCTTGAGAGGGGAAGCCGATTGTGAGATTGCCTAGTCACCATGGTAACAACAAGCCTGCTGCTCTTGAGACTTTCAGGAGACTTCCATTGTCTTCCAGCACGTCTAATCAAAGCACGGGCTTTGTGAAGAATCTCCTGGGACAAGCAGCTCTGGTCTTCTTTGCAGCTGGTAGGTTGACTGGAGTTCTGCATTCACTCAACGGAGTGGTGGGAAAATCCTCAGGTTTAGTTTGAAGAAGGTATGACTTTGGCAACTGTTATGCCCAAATCCTCAAAGTCCCCCCTCAAAAGCCAACAAGGAGACCGAGTCACGTATGTAAAAGCAAAGAGCCTTTATTTTATGCAAGTTTGCAAACTCGGTCTCTCCATATGTCCAACATATTGGAATAAACGGAGAGCCCTGAGCTCAGTTAGAGTTGGGTTTTTATAGTAGTAAAGGTGGGGGTGAGAGATTTCTAAGGTTCAGGACCCTTGATTGGCTGACATTTGTCTAGGGGCGTCCTGGTGTGTGCTGGCAGGTGATCCTATCTACAGCTGTTGGAACGTTAGGCATTTCCTTTGGACGGTCTGTTCTTGCTCACGTAATCTTAGTTTATGGTCCTTCCTGCAACCAGGTATTGCTTCAGGGTAAACTACTGAGACTCAGGTGTTGTTCTTTCCGCGGGGTTGGAGAGAAAACACGAGACACACGGCGGTCCCACGTGGGTGAACTTTAATGGGAGGGGTGACGACAGGTGAGTGACGGGGGTGAAGAGACGAAAGGAAAAAAGGGGCGAATTATGGCGTCCCCCGTTTTTAAGGGATCCAGGTGCGTCTGGGAGAATGCCCTGCGCATATGTGGCTTTCCATTGAGCTGGGATTTGTAGTTCGGTGGGATGCTGGGAATTGTAGTGCGGCCTTGTCTCCAAAAGGAACAGCATCAGGTCTCTATTAAACTTATCTATGGCTGAGTTATACACTGGCAGGTGATAATGGTTGAAACTAAAGAACTTCCTTTGGGTGATCTGTTCATATTTAGCTTATCATGGCTGGCTCCTACAGCAACCAGACTCGACATTGAACTGCACCTCCTGCGGAAAGGCCATAGGGCTCAGTAGACTGACCCAGACTCTCGGATAACCTCTGAGGGTTACTATATAATCTTAGATGCTCCAAGAGTGGATGGAGCCTATTTAAGCCTTAAAGATGCATTTCAGAACCAGCACTTCAGAGCTCTTAGATGCTTGTGTCTGGTACAGCCCATCATGGAAGAGCTCAGATTCAACACATCGGAAGAAGGGCATACTAACATGAACAGAGTGTCTCATCCAAGCTGATACAGTCTGCTAAGCTGCACCATTGCAGAATCAAAGGGGAAGACAGACAGGAAGGGCTTCCGGTCACCATCTCCACCCTCCATCTGCCCTGCCTTGGGAGTTTTCCTAGAGTGCGCACCATGCTGAGGGTCCTGTGTGTTCTCCTTGTGGTGAAGCTTGAGAATGGATATTACAAAAAACAAAACAGGCTGGAGAGATGGCTCAGGGGTTAAGAGCACAGGCTGTTCTACAGAGGACTTGGGTTCAATTCGCAGCATCCACATGGCGGTTTACAACCAGCTGTAACTCCAGTTTCAGGGGATTCATGCCCTCTCCTTGCCCCCTTGGCCTCCTGTAGGTAAATGATATACATACACACATTCAGGCACACGCATACACATTAAATACATATATTTTTAAGAGAATAAGTGACCCAAATGGATGAAAGTATCTCAAAGCACACTTGAAGAACGCTCTGACAAACCAGAGATCAAGTAATTTGACTTTGCTCAAAATAAATTTTTATCTAAAAAAATTATATATGATAGGGATGTCATGATGGATTCTACACACGTGAGTCAGGACTTCTTACAAACAATTCGGAAAACATTGACAGCTAAGGGGTTTCTGAAGTAGGTTTTTCTTAGGAAAACACCAGAGGATAGCCAATTGCTTAAGCACTGAGCGTGCTCGCATAGGGGCCGCCAAGGGAGTATGTTCACTATTAGCAGTCCTCCCAGTTAGGTGGCCACGGTTTGAATCCACACACTCTGTTCTTCCAGTACATTACATGGCATGCGTGCTAGAATTCAACTGCTCATGATCGTTGCCGCTGACACCCTTGAGTCGTGTTAGTTATGTCATTTTAGGTATTTATTGTGGTGCGGGTCCAGTTGTCAAGGACCAAGGTATAAAGTGTTCGAAGAAATCAATTTTGAGAAAGTGGGGGAAAGAGGAATACAGTTTATAAAATGTTAAATGAAGCCTGTCATTGACCTTTGGCTATTAAGAGTTTTAATATTTATTTTATTTATTTATTATGTATACAATATTCTGTCTGTGTGTATGCCTGCAGGCCAGAAGAGGGCACCAGAC
>NC_022010.1:29197997-29199640 GCF_000317375.1 Microtus ochrogaster | reverse complement strand
CATGTGTGTTTACACACACACACACACACACACACACACACACACACACACACACACACACACCAGCTCTGGGCTGACAACTGCAGGAATTCCCAGAGATGTGAGCTCTCCATCACAGGCTTGGGGCACATTTTTTTGTTTATCAAAAGAGCTTAAGGAAATCTCTCAGACGACAGACGAAGAGTCTGGTGCGGCTACTCTACCCCTGGCTGCTGCCATCGACATTCCTCTGTTGAATCCTCATTTTCACAAACTTTTTGGTAAGGAAGCACTGGACATTTCTACTTCATAGTCAAAACAGAGTCAGCCACACCCCAGTCCACCTGCCCTCTTTCTCCCATCTTTCTCTATGAAGATATCTACTGCCTCATCTTATTTAGAAGCCCCAAAGCTAGTGTTTTGTGGTTTATCTAGAAATTATACCAAAAGAAGTGACTGCTATTTGGGGGGAAATAAATTTTGCACAAATTATTTCAATCTAAATAAATTTTGGATTTTGTTTAGGGACAAGGCTTCTGCCACGTGTGACTATGTGGAGGGACGTGTGCTGTGACTAAAGAAAGCATGGAGGCTCCTGTTGTGGTGCTTGTAAAGCATCACACGGATGCTCGTGGATGTCACACGGATGCTCATGTGCATCACACGGATGCTCGTAGGCATCACACGGATGCTCACAGACATCACACAGATGTTCGTGGGCGTCACATGGATGCTTGTAGGCATCACACAGATGTTCACAGATGTCACATGGATGCTCGTGGGCATCACACAATGCTCATGGTCATCATACGGATGCTCATGGACATCACACGGATGCCCGGGGCATCACACGGATGCTGGTGAGCATCACATGGAAGCTCACGGTTGTCACATGGATGCTCGTGTGAGTCACACAGAGAAGAAAGGGACTTTCTTTTGAGGGACTCTTACTCATCACTAAGGGTATCTCTGTGGGGCAGTAGGGCTCATGTTAGCAGATGGCACTTTCAGGTCTTGGCTGTCACGGCACATAAACACCCCGTGTTCCTCTCTCGAGGTCCTAATTACATCCCTCCGGTAAGATTTAATGGCTTGAAAGAACGGCACAATGTCCTTGGTCCTTTTCATACCACAGGTTGATATTTTCAGGTTAATTTTCTTCTATCAACAAAGTATCCTGGCCATTTAAGAGACTTTGAATCACCATGGATTAGAACTTTTGAGAAAAAGTTGTTTTTGACATCCTAGGATGTGGCAAATATGATATTTCAAATAATTATAGAAGATTCTTTCTCCTTCTTCTGGTGCATAACCCAGGCAGGCCACAAACTTGTGATCCTTCTGCCTCTGCCTCTCAAGTGCTTAGATCAGAGAAGAGCTCCACCACATCTGGTCTAGAAGTTTCTTCTGCCAGCTTGTCTGAGCCCCACAGCTGCTGAGCAGACAGCCACCTTTGATTTCAGCTTAATGTGATGTGGATGTTTGATACTAGACTGAGGTCAGGAGGGAGAGAGAAGAGGAGCTGAGGGGAAGAGAGAGAAAGAAGAGGAGCTGAGGGAGGAGGGGGAGAGAAGAGGAGCTGAGGGAGGAGGGGGAGAGAAGAGGAGCTAAGGGAGGAGGGGAGAGAAGAGGAGCTGAGGGAGAAAAGAGGAGCTGAGGGAGGA
>NC_022010.1:29190370-29197707 GCF_000317375.1 Microtus ochrogaster | reverse complement strand
AGGGAGGAAAGAGGAGCTGAGGGAGGAGGGGAGAGAAGAGGAGCTGAGGGAGGAGGGGAGAGAAGAGGAGCTGAGGGAGGAGGGGAGAGAAGAGGAGCTGAGGGAGGAGGGGTAGAGAAAGAGGAGCTGAGGGAGGAGGGGGAGAGAAAGAGGAGCTGAGGGTAGGAGGGGGAGCTAAGGGGAGGTGTAGTCAAAGACTGCTGGTTTGTTCCTTTCCCTGCAGCTAGAGAGGGAGAGAGGAGGAGCTAAGATTTCCTATTTCTCTGGGCCACCACCTCCTGACTTGAAGCATTACGTTGGCCCTCAGGGTAAAGCAGCTGTAGTAGGCACCTAACCCTGGCCTTCCCTTTCTCACAAACTCCAGCCCAAAGAGTTCCTAATGATGGGCTCTGGTCTCTCTACATGGATTTGGGTCCCAGACTAGGAATCCCATTCAGGACTTTATGAATGCTATGCAACACTCTACTACCAAGATATGTTCCAGCCCAGGAAGTTTCTTTAAAATGCATTTTATGCCAGGTATAATGATGCATGCCTTTATCTCCACCCCACCCCACCCCACCCCCCATTCTTCAGTCTTCCATCCCATCTTGTCTTGATGCCAGAGCCTAGCATACAGTGTGGTACAAGTAGGCATCAGATGAATGTTTCAAAGTTAACAATGGTTAAAGATCCTACACATAGTACACACGTAGCTGTGTACGGGCCACATCTTTTCCCCAAGCTGACCTACCTGGCTCTCGGCTCCTGATGGTCCCCATTTCCTTAAACACCATATTTCTTCATGTGTTACCTACATACATCTGGACACATGCTCGCTTCTTATGTCGGTGCCCTGTGTTCTCCACTAACCCCGGCTGTCTGGTGCAATGGATGAATCTGTCTCCCCATAGTTCATGTGTTGGCCACATATGATGATAGCTACAAGCGTGTCTTCTGGAAGCTCATTAAGGTTAGTTGAGGTCACGAGTGTGGAGTCCGCACGACAGTTTAGTGACTTTACAAGGAGAGGTGGCTGAGAGCAAGAACAAACCTTCCAGACATCAGCGCCTTGACCTGAGATTTCCCTGCCTCCAGAATGCGAGCAACACACTTCTTTATACATTACACAGGCTATGGGGAAACCTTTGTTCTTGAGGGTTCCCCCACCTTAACTGTCCTTCCCATGATCTTCTTCAGTTTCAAGTCACCTCTAAGACATCTTCTCCTGTACCCTGCCAGAAATAAGACCCTTGGTTTAAACTCCAGAGCGTTGGAGACTTCCTCTCTCTAAGGACATGTTCTGTGTGCTGTGCTCTGGATGTACATGGGTTTAACGAGGTTCTACATCTACAGGCATCTATGAAATATCACAGGGTGGAGGAGGGGAAGAAAGAGTCCTAAGAGACGGGACATTCTGATCTGCTTGCGTGATTAAAATGTTGCATCTTACGGTCTCCTCCCTAAGAGCTAATCCAGCAGTTTCAAAGCAAAGGAATATTTGTTTACTAACACGGATACAGTCGATCTTCAAGGTCTTGGGATTTTCATGTATCGTTACTGGGCTAGGCAAGAGCAATGTTGACCAACACGTTGTTTAAGTTCATTTTCATTATTCAACAAGAAGTGTAATACTTTGGCTCTTTTATAGAGTGGCCGGGGGACCGGCTGATGTTACTGTTTCATTGTTCTAAACTGTTCAAGTGTTCTAAAGCACTTGGGACATTTTGTCAAAGGACACAGTTTAGAGGATTAAGAACTGGATGTCAAGGCTGGTGATACCCACAGACTTCTCATCAGTAGCTCCTGTTCCCTTGTTGAGTTTCTCATTTGGACTCTTCCTGCCCTGAAGGCTACGACCCTGGAAAACAGAAATCCCACCAAGCATCTCTCTTGTTTCCAGACACTGGGAGCTAAAAATAGAAAATTCCAAGTTAAGGCTCAGTACTTAAAATCCCATGTGTATCTTTCGGCATAATTGTGATGTTTTCCCTCTGAATGGGACTTGGCAGCTCTGTAGTGTTTCTCTAATCAAGAGACCTGATGTCAGTGTATTCTCTGAATATGTCTCTAAAGTGCTTTATGAAGAAGTGGGAGTGTAACTGGAGTTATTACTGTTATGACCAGTCCATGAGGACCCCAAAAGACCACAAGGGAGATCCACTCACCGAAATGCAAAAGCAAGGCTTATTGTGTGCACATTTTCAAGCTGGCAGGGACCTCGTCGGTGCAGCAGCATTAGAGGGCATTATTATAAAGTAAAAATCAGAAAGGTACATTAGCAGAATGCGGAGTGATGGGTTCAATCCTGATTGGCTCGTGTCTAGGGGGATTTTTCACAAATTTCATTTTAAAACCTCACCTGTTGCTTGTCAAATTTCTTATCGGCTGACCTTTGGGTGGGGACATTCTACAATTATCTATACTTTCCAGGTGACTACCCTGTTACTTTTGCCCCTAGCCATTTTTGAGAACTGGGATGTTTTACAGGAAATAGCTTACTCAAGACACAAGATGAAGGCGGAGGACAAAATGGAGGAACTTTGGTTATTCTTCTCCCCCCCCCCCCCAGTTCTAGTAACTATAGTGAACCCAATCATGGGTTCCTGACAGGTAACTCTTAAGTATCTTCAGTCCTGAGGGGACTGTAGATTTGTGATCTCTGGACCATAAGTTGTATTGTACCCAACCCATCTTTCATGAGTTTCACTAGCCAGTTAAGAATGCAAGGCCCAAAAGTCAATAACAAAAGCAGAATTACCAGGGGTCCTAAGAGAGTAGGGATGAGGGTGGTCGATTAAGGGGAGCTATTAAACCCGGTTTCAAACCAACCCTGGCTGGCCTCTCCTTCTCTTTTCTGCTTACCCAGTCCTTCTCTAACTCTAGCCATGTTGTCTTTGATTATTCCCGAATAATCAGTGAAGAAACAACATTCTTCCCCTAGTGCTGCACAGAGCCCACCCTGCTGTAAGAAGAGAAGATCCAATCCCTTCCTGTTCTGCAAGACTACCTCCGCCAGGGAGGATAAGGATTCCTCTAGGTGGGAGATGGATTTTTCTATGCTCTCTATACCCACAGCTGTGGTGACATGAAGGTTGGAGTAATATTGGTTCTGGGTTCTAGTGCTGAGATTCCCGTACCCAGTCCCCCCAGGCTAGAACCTCAAAGTGGGCTAAAAGTGAGGACTGTCATAGGCTCCCTCTCTTATGTCTCCATAACCGTGAGGGATGGCTCCATCCTTGCTGCAAGAGGTCTAGGAACTCCTGATCAGTGTGATAGGTTATTCTAGGAACGAGCCTGCCTAGTACACAGTATCCCCTGGTCTGGTATATCAACGGGGCACTATAGGTCATTTTGTCCCCCATGTCAGGGAGTTCCCCCTTGCCTCAGCATTTCAACCTGTTCTGGGCAGGGAACATGGGACAATGTGTTCCTTTCTGCAGCTACTTCAAGCTGACATTGGGCATTGTCGTCAGGGCTCAAGATGCTGAAAGGCTAGCCGAAGGTAAGGAGGGTATTCAAGCCATGGGGCACTCGTCAGAAGCATCTGGTTCACAGACTCTGTTGAAGGGACAGGGAGCATTCACATCAGCTGGACTGGTCCACATCAGCCTTCAGGAAGTCCAGGGCTTGCAGTCATTCAGAGCAGGTTATACTCAGCAACTGACGCTAAGATGTGTCTGCCAGCCAAGTGGAAACCTATTGATACGAGTTTAAACTAGGAACAGAAGTTAAAATTTATCTACTTAAAGAAAAGTAATACCTTTGAAACTTTTAGGCCCATATTGAAATCCATATTGTAGAAAAAGAGCAGATAACAGATATCAGTAAACAGAAGGAATAGACTCATACCTTTGAGTCCTAGCAAAAACTATAGATTTTGGTTAGAAGCATGTATATTTTTCTGCAGCCCAGAGAGCCAGGTATGGATTGGACAGAGATGTCTTTGGCCTGATAAGAAACACCTTTAAGTTCATATTTAAATGGCAACTAGAATCAATCTGAAATCTTGAGCTTGTGACCCAGGAGTAAAAGTATATATATCCTTGTTTTCAGAATGGGACATGAGTCATCATACAAAAAATCTATCCAAGTCCAAACTATCTCAGAGATCTGTTGTTGCCTCCTATTCAGGCCCACTCCACGTGGTCACCTTTAATAAAGATGGTGTTGAAATCATGTAGCATCCATTTTTTTTAACTCTAGCCAAATGGCAATCCAAAATTTAAAATGGAATCATGCCTATGGTTTCTTTGAAATTACCTATGTATAGATTTTAAGTTATCAGTTCCCAGTGTTATTAATTAACTTTTGACTAGTTTTATTTTAATGTTAACAGATTTTTTTTTTTTTACTGTATCTAACAAAATAAACGTATGAATCCGAAGCTGCAGATTTGCTTTCTTCTCCTTGTCATTGTGTCAGGGGCTCAGACTGACAGAGTGACAGAGGAAACTTTTAAATAATTATGGGTCTAGTGAAGAAAGAGTTATAACCCAGCTCTAGAGCCAGCTTTTCAATAAAGAACAGCATAAAACAGTTTTAACATTATCTATACAAAAAAAGTCATCTGAATTTCTGCTAACCCAAATCCAGTAACCAGAGCTCAGTGATAAATTCTGAGGTCAGGCCCATAAATGTGGACACAGCAGTGATGGGCAGCAGAGACAGCGAAAATATCCAAACCATTTCTATCTCAGTTCCATGCTTGCAAGAAAACTTAGATAGGCAAACTTTTCAACAAAACAAGTATACTCAATGTTTGCAGGCATGAGAAAGCACAGCAAACATAGGTCACATCCCCTTCTGACCATCTATAACTTTTTATATACCTTCAATCTATTGTTCCTCTCTTCATTTTTTTAGTCTCCTGCTTTCTCCCTTGCCTCCAGACAACATACTAAAGTCTTTCTCACTTCCTAGACAACATAAAAACTCTTACCAAAGTCTTTCTTATGGTTTCTCTCAGTAGTATATAATATATTGTATGGCTATAATATTTTAAATAAGAACAGAAACATTCAAATACTATAACAAAAATAACTTTAAATTTATATCACATAAAATCCTGTACTAGCTGGGCGGTGGTGGCGCACACCTTTAATCCCAGCACTCGGGAGGCAGAGGCAGGCGGATCTCTGTGAGTTCGAGACCAGCCTGGTCTACAGAGCTAGTTCCAGGATAGGCTCCAAAGCCACAGAAAAACCCTGTCTCGAAAAACCAAAAAAAAAAAAAAAAAAAAAAAAAAAAAAAAAAAAAAAAAAAAAATCCTATACTAGTGTGAAACATCTGAGATTAACAGTAGTGTTTTTTTTTTCATACCCTAACCAATAGTAATTTGTAACCAGCTCCTCTAAATAATGGCAGATATTTATAACCCACTGGATCTGAATGACCAAAGTAGCCCTGGTGGAGGGAAGTCTGGCTATAGCGTTACAATGAAGCCACTGCAGAGTAACCCCTATAGCCAGTGACTGCAACTCATTGCCCTTGGCGGGCAGAGCAAACCTTGGCCAGCTTTGGCCCACAGCCCCCTGGGCAGGCTGAGGGAACTCACCCACCAGCATGGGAGGGAGCAGGGTGGCATGCAGCGTGGGGGTTTTAAGGGAAAACCCTGCAAATCAAAGGGGGTGCAGTCAGATTAGGCAGAAGGAAAGGCTTAACCCACAGGAAGGGGTCGTCTACTTGGTTGATGAGACCCCACCAGGTCACGATGTTAAGAATCTGGTTCTGGTGTCCTGTGTGAGGTCAAAAAACAATGTCCTCAACCTTAGAAATCAAATTCAGGTGAAAAGATCCCTCCTTGGGCCAGACCATGTTGAAAGAAGCCATTTGGAAGAACAGAAAATGGCCGATTTACCCTTCTTTGTGTCAACACTGCTGTTATGAGCTAGGGTAAGGGCCAAGGGGGAAGAAGGAGCTGTCCCCAAGATCTCTCCAGTCAAGTCAGTCATCAACAGAGACACAAAGACAGAACACACAAGACTGGCAAGACCAACAAACAGAACAGTTAGACAAAGGGCCCCAAACAGATTCCCACAGGTACCAGATGGGTGTTGTTTGGAGGTGCAGGCCGCTTTTCGTACCACCCAGCTCCCGGCTGCCAGGCTGGCTTACACCCGAAATAATTACACAGAAACCGTATTCATTTAAACACTGCCTGGCCCATTAGTTTTACCCTCTTATTGGCTAACTCTCACATCTTGATTCAACCCATTTCTAATAATCTGTATGTCACCACGAGCTTGTGGCTTACAGGGAAAGATTCGGCATGTCTGACCTGGCGGCTTCATGGCTGGCGGCTTTCTCTGCCTGCCTTCCTCCTCCCAGAATTCTGTTCTGTCTACTCTGCCCACCTAATTTTCTGCCCTATCAAAAGGCCGAGGCAGTCTCTTTATTCAACCAATGAAAGTTAACACATAGACAGAAGACCCTCCTACACCAGGTTGGGTTTGTTGAAAGCCCGGAGATTAAACCTGGACAAAACCAAAAACTGTACAGATGGGACAGGAGCCATTCAGTAAGGCTACCTGATCCCCAGATTCTTCACATTCAGAATTATAGGCAGGGCCCGACGAGGTCCCTGACAGGGATGGTCTCAGATGAGAGACCCCCATCCAGATGAGGAAAGGGGATGTCTCCCGATTCCCCCAGGTAGGCCCTCTAGCTCGTCCTCCAGGGCAAACTGACCTGTTCAGACTCAGATTCAGATCCTGAGATCGGCAACAGAAGTAAAACAGACAAGACTTCGAACACAGATAGACTTACCACAGTGAATCAGAATAAAACTTCGGGGTCACAGATCCCGATTGGGGAGGTCGCTGGGGATCCAGGAAGAGGCTCTAATGTTATGCCCAGTCAGTGGGGACTGACTTACCAAAATGCAAAAACAAGGTTTATTGTGAGCACGTTTTCAAGCCGACAGGGACCTCATCAGTGCAGCAGCGAAAGGAAGTACCTCACCCTTCTAGAGGGCATTATTTAAAGGCAAAAATCAGAAAAGTTACACTAGCAGGGTTTGGGGTGATGGGTTCAATATGTCTAGGGACTTTTCACAAATTATTTTTGAACCTTGTCTATTGCTTGTCAAACTTTCTTATGGGCTGACCTTCAGGAGAGGATGTTCTTTGGCTATCTGTCCTTTCCAGATGGCTACCCTGTTACTTTTGCCCCTAGCCATTTCTGAGGACTGGAATGTTTTATGGGAAAACTGCTTACACAAGACACAAGGTGAAGGCAGAGGTCAAAATGGAGAAACTTTGGTTCTTCATTTACTACTAATGCTACTAATATTTCCGAATAAAAGAGATGTCATTAATTTATTAATTACTTATTATTTATTATAGATTCTCTTTTTG
>NC_022010.1:29181592-29190270 GCF_000317375.1 Microtus ochrogaster | reverse complement strand
GAGAGAGAGAGAGAGAGAGAGAGAGAGAGAGAGAGAGAGAGAGAGAGCGAGCCCAAAGAGGCCAGAAGATGGTGACAGATCCTCTGGAGCTTAAGTTACAGGTGGTTTCTAGCCACCCAATACAGGTGCTGGGAACTAAATTCCAGTCCTCTTAGAGAGCAGTATGTGTCCTTAACCACTGACCCATCCTTCCAGTCTGTGCTCTACCCCCACTCCCGTTGTGGACTTCCCTTGTGTTTCAGGAGAGAGATTTGCATGTTCAAAGATAATATTCTCATAGTCTGAGGTGTGGCTCAGAGCCACAGGAAAGGCCCATTGTGCATGAGATCCTAGATTCAGTCCCCAACATTGCAAAAGGGAAGAGTCTGGGGAGATGGCTCCGTGAGTAATAGTGTCTGCTGTGTAAGTGCGGGGATCTGAGTCCAGATCCCCCAAAACCACATAAAGGCCAGAGGGAGGAGTAGACAGAAACAGGAGGCTCTCTGGGACTCCTTGACTGGCCAGCCTTGCTGAGAAAGGGAGGTTCTAGGTTCACTGTCGCAAAGGTGTAAGGCAGACAGTGATATAGCAAAGCCCGTCCTCTGCATCGGCAGCACGCGCATGCGCTTAGATGTATCCCTCTCACGCACCCGCATGCACAAGAGGTTAAAAAAAGACAGCTCAGCCTTGGAAGCGGCGTTTTGAGTTGACAGACAACCTGACAGCCAATGAGAAGTGAAGCCTGTTAAGGAATGTTTTCCAGGTTAGAGAGAGGAAGATAAAATAATGTAAAATCATGTTTCGCAGAGAGACCCGTAAAGTCTGGGTACCCTGGACCAGGAGCTTCGGTTGGCTGCCAGAAACCTGAGTGGAACCCAGACTGCCCTAAGGGAAGGGATAAAGAACCTGGTGACTGTCGCATGATACTTGCAAGAATAGCAGTCAGCCTGGAGGTTATGGCAGGTGACGTCTCCTGGGAAATCAAGTCTGGCAATCCCTCCATGGTGCTGGAGGCAGACCAAACAAGATTATGTAACTCCAATCCGTTCTCTCAGTCACTGTCAGAAAAAAAAAAAAAAAAAAACAACCCAGGTTTCTCTGGAAACCCAAAATTGCATCTCCACATTCCCACATTGCTATGCATCTGTCTTCCTTAGGACCCAACCCCGCCTCCTTCCTGCTTTCTCTCTCTCTCTCTCTCTCTCTCTCTCTCTCTCTCTCTCTCTCTCTCACACACACACACACACACACACACACACACACACACACACACACCCTGGACCTGAGCCAAAAACAAGCAAATACCGTGTGGTCACTATGGTCACTAACAGACCACTCCTTTCCTTCCTAGTAAACCATGACTGTTTGCAACTCATGCCACACAGCGACCACCTCATCCAGAAGATCCCAGCAGGCTCCCACCACACCTCACGCACCTCCCTACTCTCCGCACTCGTTCAAGTAAACTAAATCTGGACTGATGGAGCCCCTATAACTCATGCTGGCAATGCAGCCACTGAAAACACATCTTGGGAATTCGCTTCTATGACAAATATCTGAGTCTCAGCCAACCATAGGAAGCAAACCTCGGCTAATCACAGGCAGCTCACTGCCCCCATTCAAATGACGCATCTTCCTTAGGCAGTGGTCTCTGAACCTGGCTTCTCTTCAGGCCTAGTCTGCTGTTCTCTGAGTGTGAGGGTGGAGCTTCCTGGGCTCAAGCTGCCTGCTGCTCCATTACAGTGACCTCGGACAGCCTCGGTTAAGACCCTTTAGAGAAAGTGATTTCCTTCTGGGCCCTGGGCAGACACACGACAGTTCTGCTGTTTGAAGATGGAAGTTTTATGTGCCACTGGCTCCTAACACAAGGATTAATCCAGGGCCCATGGGATGACTCAGTAAGCGAAGGTGCTTGTGCCAAGCCTAAGAGCCAGAGTTCAGGCCCTGAGACCCACATAGTAAAGATGGAGGGGATTGGCTCCCAGAAGCTGTTCTCTGACTTACATATTCACACCACGACATGCTCGTATGTGTTCACACGCATGCCCATTCACAACCCGCGCACACACATGTATGTATACACAGGTACTCAAGCAAATAAAATGTTTAAAAAATAAAATATATACTACATATTTTATAATAAAGTACATACAATGCATTTACATATATAAGATAATGTATTATATTATAAATAATATAATAAAATAATTAAAAGTAATAAAATACTATGTAATAAAGGAATATTTTTAAAGAGTTCATTCAGCTGTGCCTACCAATCACATGGCCAAGACGCCACCCCTCAGGAAGGCTGGTTCACTTAAAGCAATGTTAAGGAGATGAGGGGTATAATCACCCCCTGTTGAGCTAATACCCTCTTTCTTCCCCAGAAACCCCTGTGTCATGCAGTGCCTCGCCAAGGTGCCATCATGTGGTTCTGCCCACTTTATTGAGCTATTCAGAACAAAGCAACTTTTTTTCTTTTCTTTTCTTTTTTTGGTTTCTCTGGATAACAGCTCTGGCTGTCCTGGAACTCACTTTGTAGACCAACTTTGAGGATATTGAAGGCTCTAGCCTTCCTTTTCATCCACACCAACTCCTGCCTCATGGGTGCCTCGACCCTGAACTGCTCCAGTTCCACGGCAGCTCTCGGCAGGCAGACCACAACCCTAGCCTGTGTCCTTATCTCTCTCACAGCAATCTAATCCCAGCCTCCCCCAGGCCACACCTACCTCCCTGCTGGACCTGCTCCGATGGTCCTGCGTTTCCACGGAGACAGTGTGCCTATGTCACTGGTGTCCAGGTGACAGAAAGTTTTCACTAAAAATCATGGGAGATTCTGAGGCAGGAGAGTAGGGTAGAGTGAAGTTCAGATGACCTTACACAAAAACCACAAAATTAGCATCTGAGGAAAAACCCTTGGACAAAGGGGAAATTGGTTCCCTCCTCCTCCACCACCCTCTTTCGCCACTGAGCTTTTTCTAGACTGCTCCCTCCGAGGAAATGTGTTCTTTCTTAGCATTGTCTCTCTTTGCTTATCCTTATCCCTCTCTGTCTCTGTCGAGTTCCTTGTTCCAGGATGCAAGCACCTGGTACCCCTCTGGAGGAATCCACTGGACCCTCCACCCAACCTGTCCGGTCTCTCCTTCCTTGCCAAGACCACTCTGTACGTTTGGTATCCATTGCCTGCCCCAGATGCAGTGACATGCTGGAGCTGGGTCACAATGGCTCCTGAGAACCAAGTGTTTACATTTCAGAGTGTCTGTCAGGCTAGTACCTGGAAGGTGACCATCGTGATAGAGTACATGTGTGTGTGTGTGTGTGTGTGTGTGTGTGTGTGTGTGTGTGTATGTATGTATGTATGTGTATATATAGCTCTGGCTTTCCAGACAGTGCTTCAAAAATACTTTCCATCACACAGTGGCCCTGCCACTTGTTGCTGCTCCTGACACCCATCTCTGCTCACCTTGGAACTCAAGAGCTGCCCCCCTCCCCTCCCCACATTCTCCTCACGCAGCTCCAATCTCACATCTGCCCGTGGACTCCCTCCAACGGCTCTTGTCTTGACACCTGACTGCGCAGCGGAATAACGTCTTTTCTGTCTGTTTTGGCTTTTGCTTTAAATTCCCCCACTCGTGCCCCTATTCCTGAACATGGGCCTCCTGCCCCTCCTGATGGTCACCTCTTAGAATCTGTCGCAGATCTCTCTGGTAGCCACATATCTAAGTGCTGGCATCCCCAGCTCCACTCGACTCTCCTCTCTCTTTTCCCGGATCTTCTTGTCCTGCCTTGTCCCTCTCATGCAATTGTGACGCTTCGGTTCCCAGAAAGGACACCTTAGACATCTCCCTTCTCTCAACTCCTCCATCCAACTCTCTATTCCATCTCCGGTCCTCCTTCATCTCAGAATGTTACTGTAAACATCAGGACTGGAGTCCCTCACCACCAGGTCCAGTCACTCCTTTCTCAGCTAACCCTCCTTAGCTGGTGCCCACCCTCCCTCCCCTCCCCACCCCACCCTCATCTAACTGCTGGAACTTAAGAGGTGATTGCCCCACATGGTCCTCCCTCTTGGTGCTGCCTGGTTTCTGTCAACTCGACACAAACCTAGACTCGTCTGACAAGAGTGAACTACAATTGAGAAAAAGGCTCCCTAAGATCAGCCTGGGGGGCATTTTCTTAATTAGTGATTGATGTGGGAAGGACCAGCCCCCTAATGGCGGTGCTACCCCTAGTCAGGTGGTCGTGGGGTACATAAGAAAATAAACTGAGCAAAGCACAGGGAGCAAACAGTTAGCAGCATTCCTTCATGCCTCTGCATCAGTTCCTGCCTCCAGGTTCCTGCCCTGGTTGCCTATGATGACGAACTGTGATATGGAAATTACAAGCCTTTTCTTCCCCAAGTTGTTTTTGGTCATAGTGATGTGTCACAACAATAGAAGCCCTAATTAAAACACGCCTCCTTGGTGGACCATCTACACACTGCAAGGCTGTGACTTTTGCCTCCTTAGAGTCTGTGTGTGTCTGCCCTCCCTTCACTCCAGAGGGTCACGCAGACATTTAGGCCTCTTGAATCCCATCTGGATTCTCAACATGCTGCAGATAGTATAGCCCATTCATCCAATCAGAGTACATTGTCACAGAATAAAAAACTGGAAATTAAAATGGCTTTTATACTTGTTGGAAGAAGGGTGTGTGTGTGTGTGTGTGTGTGTGTGTGTGTGTGCCCTCAGGGGACAGAAGGGGGTGCTGGGTCCTCTGGAGCTGGTGATTCAGGCAGTGGTGAGGCACCTGATGTAGGTGGTAGAAACTGACTGAATCTTGATCCTTTGGGAGAGCGACAAGTACTCTTAACTGCTGAGCCATCTCTCCAGCCCCAGGAAGAAACGATTCAGCAAGAAAGAGAAGAGAATGAGAGAAGGTAATGAAACCGAATGTCCTAAATCCATGATAGACATGTGTGGAACTGTCAGATCAGTAAGGCGTAGGAAGAAGGTTTCTCTTTTGGAATCTGTTTAGAATCTCCCCAACGTGTGGGAAGCTAAGGCAGTAGGATTCCTGTAATTTCAAGCTCAAGTTTGACTTAGTGACTTCTTTGTCATCTGGGCTAGAGTGAAACCCTCTTGAATGCAAATGAATCGAAAAATAAAATTAATCAAAATGTCGTTTATCTTCTTTTTTAATCATATTTATTTTTTAATTTCATGAATGTATACTGAATTTACATATCATTTCCTCCACACACTTCTGCTCCTTCTTTTTTACAAAATTATTACTGTTAGGTGTATATGAACCAGCCTGCTGAATTCATTTAGTGTTTTACACACACACACACCGTACACACACACATTTTTAGAACTGTCCCCTTGGGATGGGATAATCAATTAGAGGGCTCATATCTAGAGAAGTCTAATTCTCCCTCTGTCCACGGTTGTTAATTGTCTGCAGTTCTCCATCTAGGGCTTGGGCCCAGGAGGTTTCCCCCATGCACTCTGGCCTGTCAGCTGGTGTCGTCACTACACAGGTCTTGTTTAAACCTGGACCATTTTAAGAGTACACAGAGATGTATTTCACTTGTGACACTGCCAACTGTAAGAGTGCAGAGACAGCCCCTGATGTGAGAGTTTGGAATTAGTTTGGGCTTATGGAGCTACTTTCAACATGGTACAAGATAAATTACTTGAAAGATTCAAGACTGTATTATGAATTCTGCTCAGGGTAGATGACTCTGCTCTGGAGATTAGAGCATCCTGAGCGAGTCAGAGATAGGCTGGGGTGGAGTCAGGATGTCTGTCGGTTTATAGGGATTGAATGCATTTTGACTGATAATATCTTTAATTTATTTGAGCATGACTCTGACATGAGATGAAGAGAATCTATATAAAAATATATACAAATCATTTTTTTTTGTTTTTTTGAGACAGGGTTTCTGTAACTTTTGGAGCCTGTCCTGGAACTAGCTCTTGTAGACCAGAGTGGCCTTGAACTCTCAGAGATCTGCCTGCCTTTGCCTCCTGAGTGCTGGGATTAAAGGCGTGCGCCACCACCGCCCAGTGAAAATAATTTTTATAATTATATGGCAAAGAACAAGTTTAGGCCTAAATATACATGTATACATGTGTATCCTTAAACAAATGTGCTTGTGGGTTCAGTATAAAAATGTAAACAGGAAGCCGGGGCAGTAGTGGTGCATGCCTTTAGTCCCAGTACTCGCAAGGCAGAGGCAGGCAGAGCTCTGTGAGTTCGAGGCCAGCCTAGTCTACAAAGAGAGTTCAGGACTGCCGGGACTGTGTCATAGAGAAAACCTCCCTTGAAAACAAAGCAAAAATGTAGAGAGGAGAACAAGAAAGGATAAATGTTAGTTATGAGAAAGAAATGGATGCAGGTAAGGGATACTTGAGTTACAAGAGACATAATAAAGCTAATTTGGCTTCTCCCAGAGTTTTGTTTGTTTGTTTATTTGTTTGAGACAGTTTCTCTTCATAAGCCCTGGCTGTCCTGGAACCTGCTATGTATACCAGGCTGGCCTCGACCTCAACAGAGATCAGCCTCCCTCTCTTCTATGTGTGCCATCACACCTGGAGAATAGTTTTCTTTTTTTTTAAATTTATTTATTTATTAAAGATTTCTGTCTCTTCCCCACCACCGCCTCCCATTTCCCTCTCCCTCCCCCAATTAAGTCCCCCCCCTCAGCCCGAAAAGTAATCAGGGTTCCCTGTCCTGTGGGAAGTCCAAGGAACCCCCACCTCCATCCAGGTCTAGTAAGTTGAGCATCCAAACTGCCTAGGCTCCCACAAAGCCAGTGCGTGCAGTAGGATCAAAACCCATTGCCATTGTTCTTGAGTTCTCAGCAGTCCTCATTGTCCGCTATGTTCAGAGAGTCCGGTTTTATCCCAGGCTTTTCCAGACCCAGGCCAGCTGGTCTTGGTGAGTTCCCAATAGAACATCCCCATTGTCTCAGTGTGTGGGTGCACCCCTTGCGGTCCTGAGTTCCTTGCTCGTGCTCTCTCTCCTTCTGCTCCTGATTTGGACCTTGAGATTTCAGTCCTGTGCTCCAATGTGGGTCTCTGTTGGAGAATAGTTTTCTAGTTTTAACTCATTCATGAGTTTTTCAGTTTGTTTTTATTTTTTTGGTGGTGGATAAGGGTATAAAAATGTCTTTGATAGTAAAATTATAGACCTCAGTGTGAAGGGCCACAGTTCCAAATGGCTATATTAACCATATAGAACTTCACTGAGATGTACAGATTTTAGGTCTGGTTTATTTTACTGGTAGATTTTTTTTAATTTGCAAGTTCTTTATAGCAAAGATGTAATAAGTATACCAAATATTAGAAATTTAAAAGTATAAAAAGTGTTCTATTTGGTAGAAAATATTCCTCTTTCAAGTTTAGGGAGTTTGCATAAGTATCACTCTGCTTTCTTTCCCTTAAGTAAATCATCCCTACTGTGATGCAGGATACCCCTCTGTATGCTGGGAATGTTTTATTATCATTGGTTACCAAAGAGGCTGATTTGGCCAATGGCCAGGCAGACTAGAGAGAGACGGGAAATATAAGCAGAGATACGGAGAAAAAGAAGGCAGACTGAGAGATGCCACTGTCCTCCAGGGAAGAAAGATGTAAGGTAACGAGCCACGAGCCCATGAGCCTCGTGGTAAATACAAACTAATGGAAATGGGTTAACTTAAGATGTAAGCGCTAGCTAGGAATATACCTGTGCCATCAGTCAAAGAGTTTGTAATTAATATAAGTTTTTGTGTGATTATTCAGGACTGTGCGATCAGGAAAGGAAAGTACAGCCTTCAGTTACACCAAGGCTTTAGCATAAGCTCTAAGATCGTAGCACTTATTTACAAACAAAACACTCAGAAAACAGAATTTTACAGTTTGAAACTAAACAAACCCCCAGGTGCGACAATAGTACCCATTCTTAACCACTGAGCTATCTCTCCAGCCCCAGAATCTGTATTTAAAACAAACCAACATGAAAGTAGAAGGTAGCCAGGAGGGCGGTGGTGGTGCAAATGTCTTTAATCCCAGCACTCAGGAGGCAGAGGCAGGTGGATCTCTGTGAGTTCGAGGCCAGCCTGGTTTACAAAGAGAGTTCCAGGACAGACTCCAAAGCTACAGAGAAACCCTGTCTCCAGAAAACAAAAACAAAAAGAAAGTAGAAGGTGAAATACTTGGGAGGAGGATGGGGAAACATTGAGAGGGGGAAGGGAAACACTGGGTTAGGGGACGGAAAAAGCAAGGATAACGCAGGGTGTGGCGAGTGTGAGCAAACTGCATGGCCGATGCCTGTGAGTGTGTCAGGGTAAAACTCATCTTTCTGACATTAACAGAACAAATTCTTGAGTGCCTGGTTTCCTGTAGTTGTCTAACTCAATATAATAACCCCGACTAAATAGCTATTATTTGCAATGACGTAAGAAACAAATTAAAATCTTGCGAAGGGGCCTGTGAGATGGCTCGGCCAGTAAAGGTGCTTGCTGTTTTCTTGACTAAGTCTGACAACTTTGTTCAATCCCTGGGGTCCACAGAGTTGAAAGAGAGAATCGACTCCTCCACGTTATCCTCTGACCTCCACACAGGCACTGTGTCAGGAACGGACACACATGTGTACACACACACACACTACACACACACACACTACACACACACACTACACACACTACACACACACACTACACACACACACAC
>NC_022010.1:29172908-29181492 GCF_000317375.1 Microtus ochrogaster | reverse complement strand
ACACACACACACACACACACACACACGGAGCTTCCCATATCCCATAAACTTTTGTAAAAAAGTTTTTTTAAACAAATCAACTCTCCCCTTCCCCCCCTCCCCCATGCCTTTCACAGTCCTGGAAATTCAAATGGCTTTTAACAATTTCAAATCTACGTGGAAATACCATTTCTTTACTTGGATGAAATCTGGAGTAACGATCTTGAAATCGTTAGTCACTTTCTGTTGTGTTCCAGAAGTTTACCTGTGGACTCTGGAGTCCATCTTTGCTAAAAGCAGTAACAGCTTGTTGTCATGGGCAACCCGAATCCTTTCCATTACATCACAGATAAGAGCCACAGGTCCGCCCTTCCAGGCTTTCTTCCCCTGGTCTGGTTTGCACCTTCCTCTTCAACTCCATCCCACCCAGCTTTGCCTTGGACTCCTCAAGCCTAGGGTTCATTGGCGCCCTTTGTTCTTTGGGCTGCTCTGGTGAGTGGTGGGGGCAGGGGATGTGGGGTGTGGTGAGGACAGGGGTGGGGGTTGTTTGATCTTTGGCTCTGCCTGGGGGGAGGATTATTCTCTCTCTCTCTGCTCAGGGAACATTCCCTTTCAGCTTCTATTGATTTCATCTCCTCTATCAGGATTTGGCTCAAACACCCCAAAATAGCTCTCAGAGGGAAGGTCTGATAGGGGGACAATGGCAGGTTATATAAACAGCCCTCCATGTCAGTCTCCTTAAGTAGTAAATAAACATCGTTATTGAACTGTCTGGTAAAGCAGCATTTCTGTGTATTCCTTGTCTATTCATCAATTCCTAGAGGGTAGTTGGTCGAAATACTCAACAAACATTTGTAACAATGAACAGATACCAAGTTCTTACCTTGTGTCGGGAACTAGGCTTTGTGGCCCAGCCCTTGTCTGCCTGTTGCTGGACACACAGGGTCTACCTGGATAAGTTTGCCACTGCTCACAATAGCTTGAAAAGAAGCTGATGTCCCTAGCTTCGTTTTTAAGATGATGAAATGAAACCAAAGAACCTCGTCTAAGGTCTCAGGATAACCCAGGATAGGAGTGAGAAAGTAGGGAGTCAATCCCAGAATGCACTTTCCGCAACGCTGAAGAAGCCCAGTGCACTCCATGTTTCTTTAAATTCTATGCTGGCTTCACCCTTGTGAACCCATTTGTTCCCCCAAAGGATCCTTCCAAATAGAGTCACACTGGGATCCGTGTGATGTGACGTATAGCGGCATACGTTCATTCAGTCAATTGCATATGGTTATCTGCTTGAAGCCAGGAATCCAAGATTTTATACCCCATGACAGTTGCCTTGGGAAGGGTAAGAAACAGAAGCAGGTACCCTGAAGACATGGAGGTGCTTCTGTGCACAAGACTGTAGTTCGCAGAGGACTCTGAACAGTCAAGAGTTGCCTCAGTCTCCATTGTGGACGGGAAGGGCAAAGGTCTAGGACCATCTTGGGGCAAGATCGGAGAGATCGCCCATGCCCTGTAAGCTGTTTAACGTCGCTGGCTTCTGCCCACTGCATGCTAACAGCAATTCCACTCCACCACGCCAGAATCTAGACACTGCCCATGTCTCCTGGGCTGAAGCCTGCCTTCCCCTCTCACCCTCCCCATTGTCTTCCCATCTTTTTACATGTGTGTGAGTGTGTGTACCTGTGTCAGCAAGGAGCCTCTCTGGATACCCCTCCCTAAACCAAGGCTGACTCAAGGCCGAAAGGGAAAGTGATGCAATGGTTATGTGACAGGTGGAACATCAGGTTTCCGGCTGTGACAGACACAAAATTGGGAGCATGGAATTCAAGTTTGGAAGGGGACCGGACCAGGTAAAGTTTGAAGTTGAAGTGCAATAGGCTACCTACAACATGGCTGAAAAACCTAGGTGTCACCTAGGTTGAGATACACAGTCTGGGAGTCCTGTCAATGTCAAGGGCATAACTACAGTTGGCTACGGACAGTATGCAAAAGAAAGGGGCTGAGAAAAAAAGGGGGGAGGCCTTTCACCCTCATAGACAAATAAAGAATGAGGCAAGTCAAAGGGTCTATGGGTGCACCCTCCAACGCAGGAGGAGAAGCAGGAGGTGGGGCAAAGTTATGGAAACAGGAAGCTATCTGAAAAGGAATGCATCTCCCTTGGGCCGTTGCTAGACTCAACTCCCCAAGGACAGCAAGCATTCATAATTTATCATTAATATTCTTACATGAATGTGTTAAGAAAAGCTTCCTCCCATCGCACCTGTTCAGAATGGTCATGCCTGGGGCCGTAGTGCATAGGTCACTCTGGGGGCACATTAATAGGCAGGCTAATAAACCAGAATGCCACCTCACATCCAATAGGGTGGCTTCTGTGAGACAGAATGGAAGACAGGAAATAGAAAATGGCCGACACTCCGAGATTCGACAAGATCCGCACCTGTGCTCACCATAGGTGAGGATGAAGTAAGCTGCAGTCATTCTGGAAAACCAAAAGGGAGAGTCTCCAAATAATGAAAAGTAGAATCATTCTATGATATACAACTTTATTTCCTGGTCTATATACCCAAAGAATCCCAAGTAGGAACTCAAAAGAATTGAAGCACCATTTTTTTTTACATGTATACACAATGTTTGTAGCTGCTTGCTTTATTCATAATAGCCAAGCCGCCCATGTGCTCAGTGATGGATGGACAGATGACGCGGTTACACATACCTCGAAGTATTATTCATCCACACATTATGGCGGATCCTGCAACACTCTGTGCCAAGGGAAACAAGGAAGTAACCAACCCGTAATTCTGCCCGTGTGAGCCACCTAGAGTCTGTTTCATAGACCTGGTGCAGGATCCGGAGAGGAGGGATGGAGAGTTGGTACTTAACGGGGCAGCTTCAGCTTAACAGGACAGGACGATCTCTCGCAGTCTGGATATAGGTTGCACTACTGAAAATAACTAAGATGGGTTTAAAATGAAAGCGGAAGAAAGAAGAGGAAGAGGAGGGGAGATGGGGGGGGTCTTGTGGAAGAGATCACGTGATAAAATGAAAGGCGAAGCAATTGCTCTCTAAATACAAATCGGCATATTTTCCTGTCTGTAGAAAGCCAGCCACAGTCTTCTGGGGACTCGTAGTAGTGGGTTATTTTAATCGGAAGGGGGACAGTCCACGACGACTTGTTCTGTAGAACGAATCTCAAAAGACGGTTGCTGGGTTGGAACTGAGAAGGAAACGGGGCTCTGGGGAGTGCTATTTTCACTCTGAGAATCTTCTGCTGCCCACAGAATTTCTGACCCGGACTTTGATTCTGCAGACGTTATCTGCTAAGCGGTGACCTCACTCACTAACCCTCCTTTAGTAGGTCATTTTCAGAGCGGCTCGGGGCTTCCCACTACACATGTGTGCGCATGTGCGGTGATGGACGTAGGTAGCTCTTCAGGCCGCAGAAGCCAGGGTGATTTCGCCACAGGCTGATTGTGAAGACCCTCCAACAATGCCTGCACTTTTCCCTCTCAGGACTGTGGCTGGGAGTTTCCCAGATGAGTAAGAATTCCTCGGAAAGCCTCCTATCTTGGGGAGGCTGCTCCCTGCGGTCTGTCCACACCCTCCCTTGCCACCACCAGGAGACCAGGAGGAGACTGGCACTCAAGGTTTTCCATCTTCACTCCTGAGCAACTTGACTTCACTAAGAAGTAAAACTTCCCCTTAGTCTCGGTCATGTATTTGCCCAAAAATTTTTAAAGAGCAATTTTATACGAATTATCAAAAGATAACTATTAAAATTATGATAGAGGGGCTGGAAAGATGGCTCAACATTTGAGAACGCTGGCTGCTCTTGCAGAGGGCCAGGTTCAGTAACCAGCACCCTACAAGGCAGCTCACAACCCTGTGTGACTCCAGTTCCAGGGGATTCAGTGCCTGGCCTCTTCTGGCCACCGTGAGTACTACACGCACATGGTACACAGACATACATGCAGGCAAAAAACACTGATGTGCATAAAATAAAAGTAATAATCTTTTAAAAAATGATGATGAATTTAGCTTTAATGTCAGGTTTCTTGAAGTACAATTTTGTTTTGTTTTGTTTTGAGACCAGATCTTACTATGTAGCTCTGGCTGTCCTGAGACTGGCTTTATGTGAGCTGGCCTCACATTCACAGAGTTCCGGCTGCCTCTGCTCCCCAGATGCTGGGATTAAAGGCGTGTGCCACTATGCCCTGCTACTGAAGTACAGTTAACATAGAGTAAAGTCACCCTTTAGGAATTTAGTCCTGTAAGTTAGCTTATACGGTCATGCTAACCCTACCACCAGCAGAATGGACTATTTCTGTTGCCGTAATCCCTCTTGTGTTTCTTGTCAACCCCTCTCCTCACCCCTGGCTTCAGGCAACCTCTAATTTGATATTTGTGCCCATAGCTCCGCCTTTTTCAAATGTCACATAAATGCAATCATATGTGCGGACCCTTTGCATTTGATTTCTTTTATTAAGCATAATGCATTAGAGATTCGCCTCTGTTGTTACATGTGCCAGCAAGCAAAGATTCACCTGTTATTGCATGTACCAGCACTGTGCTCTTTTTCCTGTTGAGTGGCAGACGTCCTCTGTGGAAGCACACCACGGTTTATCCATCTATCAGCTGACATTTCTCTGTTTCCAGTTTCAGCATTCTGGGTATTGCCACCACAAACATTTGCACATGGTCTTTGTGTGGAAGAAAGAAAGAAACTTCTGCTCTTCTTGAAATAAATGTCTAGGAATGGAACAACTGAGCTGGGCATGGTAGCTCCCACCTTTAGTTCTAGCACTTGGGGAGGCAGAAGCAGGTGGAGCTTTGTGATTTTTGAGGCCAGCCTGGTCTACAGAGTGAGTTCCAGGTCAGCCAAGGCTACCCAGAAAAACCCTATCTCAGGAAGAAAAAAAAAAGGCTCTCAAAGGAAAGCTTGAATCTTCCCTTATCATGTCCCTTGTCAAAAGGTGTTAAGGTTCTTCTGTAAGGGACTTTCATGGATTTCACTCTCCCCTCAGCTAAGAGCCCACATGAACCAAACACAGTGATCAGTAACTACTCTCATTTGGGGCTTCTCTGGTGGGTCCATCATGGGATCACTTATACTCAGCCCCATTCATTGGTGCTGCTGAGTCTGAGCCAATTAGCTTTGTAAGGTCTCAGTTCACTTGGTTTGGGGGTGTGCAAGCCTACAGACCTCCTGGATCCATACTGGACCATTGCATGCTGGTCAATCACTCCACCACTGACTGTGCTATCCGCCCTGGTCCCGAGAGAATCCATACAGTGTCAGTGCCCGTTTTCACCTAATAGGCGCAGACGTTGAAAGCCCACTCATACAGTGCGGCACTGAGTCCCTCTTTCCTCTGGTCCCTCCCCTCTCAGTGGACATGTCATTTTGTTTTGTTTCGTTTTTGTTTTTCAAGACAGGGTTTCTCTATGTAATAGCCTCAGAGATCCACCTGGCTTTGCCTCCTGAATGATAGGATTAAAGAAAGGGTGTGCCATTGCACCCAGCTGGAAATGCCATTTTCAGCATTTCTTATTTATTTGGGAAGGAACATGTATATCATAGTGTGTGTGTGTGTGTGTGTGTGTGTGTGTGTGTGTGTGTGTACGCACGTGCATGTAAACAATTAGCAGGAGTCAATTCTCCCCTTCCACCAGAAGGATTCCAAGGACTGACCATTCATTCATATTGCTGGGCTTTTAAAGCAAGAGTCTTTTGTCTTTTTATGCATGGGGTCATCTCACAGGCCTAAGGTGTTCTCTCTTAATCCCCGATCTGAGGACTCTGGACTGAAACACAGAGCTGGTCTAGACAACACAGAATGGACCCTGAATGAAAGCCCTCACTTTTAACACAGGCCGTGGCCAAATTCACTTCTTGACAGTATCTCAGGTGCCTTGACTAAATTCCCTGCGAGGTGTAATCTGTAAGTCTGGCAGCTTCATTCTTTCCCACCCTGCCCTTGCATAACCAACCCTGGAAGAAGCAAAGTGACAAAAATGTCCTCATCATAGATTCACCCAGTGCTTGGACGTGGTCTTCCAGCGACATACGTAGTACAATTATGAGTTACATGTACAATCCTAACTGTGTCGTCACCCAATCAGATCAATGGGTTCACAGCATCTCTGCTCCACAGTGCATGCGTGTACATTGAGAGCCTAGTGTGTTCGAAGTATGTTATGTTTTTGGCCAAAGATGGGCCACATGGGAACCACTTGCTTAAGAGAGCATGCATCGCCAGGCTAGAGGGTGAGGAGGGCAGTGCCACACATTGAAATGTTTTATAGGATTCCATCATACATAGATCCTGTCATCCAACCAATCACTAACCCACTAATGTGTGCCCTCATCCAACCCAGATGTATCCACGCGACACACAAGAGAGGCATGAGAAAGAATCCAGGAAAGGAGATACACTGTGCCTGCAGGTCACTCTGAATGCAGGGTCTGAGATCCAAATGGTACCCAGATATTAGGCTGACATGAATTCTATTTAGAAAGTGGCTGTCTCATACACCTTCCACACCCCTGCCTTTAGCTCCTTTTTGTACCCCCAAAACATTACATGAATGTCTTAGTTACTTTTCTATTGTTGTGCTAAGACACCATGATCTGGACAACTTTGAGAAGAAAGAATTTATTGGGGCTTATAGTTTCAGAGGGTTAGAGTCCATGACCACAATGGTGGGAAAAAGGTAGCAGACAGACAGGAATGGCGCTCGCTCAAGTGAGAGCTGAGAGCTCATATCATGACCCACAAGTGCAAGCTAACTTAGGAAAACAGCCAGGGCTTTGGAAGTCTCAAAGCCCACCCCCCAGTGACACACCTTCTCCAACCAGGCCACGCCTCCTCCAACCAGGCCACGCCTCCCTAATTCTTCCCACCCAGATCCACCAACCAGAGTCCAAGCATTTGAACGTTTGAGTAGCTTATTTGCCAGGAGACAAACATGACTGAACGGAGAGATAGAGAGGGATGGCAGGTGCCGGGGTGACAGGGCTTTAAGTGTGTACAGTGGTTAGGGAAGTGTAAAGGTCTGGCTGGTTCACAGAAGGTAAGGGCTGCTTTGGGAATCACACTCCAGGCGAGCGAAACAAAGTCACCCAGTTAACACCTTGAGTGCGTATCTTGAACATTTTGCTGTATTCGTGGTGCATTTGTGTTTCTCAGGTTTGAATCGCTGTGGTTTCCTTAACAGGAGATCAGTGTGAGTTTCATGTGGCTGGCTATGACTCCAAGAGCAAAGCCTTAAGGAAAACGTTTGTGTTTTCAGGAAATCCTCAGTCTTCCAGTCCAGGAAAACACACCTCCCCTCCTTGCGTGTTGCACAGTCAACTCTTGCAGAGCTCAGAAAACAAGGTTCCTACCCAGATTGTGACAACTGCCAATCTCTTGCTTATTGGTGTGGGATTCAGTATGAAGCTCGGGTATGTAGCCCAGGCTTCATGCTTTGGAAGTGTAGTACAGATTTGTGCCACTATACCCTGCTTTGCCAATCATTGTAAAGGGTTCAGTTGGAACCATGCATGCGTGTGCGTGCCTTTGTGAGTGTGCACACGTTCCATTTGTCTGGAAGGAGCTCCTGAGTGAGCGGACCCCGTGGAAGAGGTGGCATGGACTCTCTCAGCCGCCAGGGCTACTGTGTGAACTCTTCCCGGCCCTGTTGTTTACTTCGCCAAAGTTTTTTGTTCTGCTGGGGGAAGCTGCGCCCGCGGCTCCTCAGATGTTATTTATCTTTTCCTGAGAGGGACTTGTGACAGTCCAGGGTGTTGTGTATCCTGTGTGATTGTTTATCGCCCAGCCCATGCCGTGGCCGGAGCAGCCTCTGGGTCGGCACTTCACGTCCCGAACGCAGCGACTACGTGAGCAGAGCGCTAAGGGCAAGAAGGTGACTCTCTGGCCGAAGCCCTGACCTCAGGCGCCCAGGTGGGCTGATGCCTGTGTACGTTCATCCAGTCGCCTCCGAGCTCCCTCACCTCACGAGGCAGCCGGCGCCTGGTAGCCCACCGCTGGGCACGCATAGGACACTGGCACACAGTCACCTGGGTCTGGGTTGGGGCGCGACCTGTGTTGACTGCCAGGCTGCTGACTTGCTGTGTAGTTCAGTGACCTAGAGACTGTTTGGGTTTCCTTCTTTCTCTTTTTTTTCTTTCCATTTCTATGTTTTTCTTTGCTTGTTTTTCAGTCTGTTCCCACCTTTGAGAGCATCAAAGTAGCACAAGCTTGCAGAAAAGGAAGCATTGTGCCTTGATCAGCCTGAGAACCCTTGCACACACACACAAATTCGCATACATGTACACGTAGTCATACACATGCACACGTTTGTATGCACGCACGCACACCTATAAAGATACTACACGAAGGCTCATCAAGCACACACACACACATGCCTATAGAGACATCACACACAGACTCGTGCATGCTCTCTTACACAGACACACATCATGCACATTCCCACGCACAGGCTGATGCACACACTCTTGCACAGATGCATATCACTTTGTACTCCAAACACACACCAGGAGCGCGCGCGCACACACACACACATACACACACACACACACACACACACACACACACACACACACACA
>NC_022010.1:29165380-29172808 GCF_000317375.1 Microtus ochrogaster | reverse complement strand
ACACACACACACACACACACACACACACACTAGCCCTGCAGGGAAGGATCAAACGCTCACGGTGGCCCCAGGTCTATTTTCTCAGGCGCCCTTCCCCATCACACATTGTTAGCCGGACAATGGGCTCCTGTGTCAGTCTTATTGGCACCAGTTTTGTACGATGCAGGAAACAGCATTTCCTCTCAGCGCTGGAAAATTCACTTGGATGGTGCTTTTCCCTTTTTATTGAGAATACTCACACACCCCGGGAAACGCGAGCTCCTGGAGAGGGGAAGGAGCAGCAGAGGTAGACATCCCGAGGGCTCCAGCCCTGTCCCGGCCCCTTCCCGCTCAGCGCGCCGCTGGCCTCTGCCAGCAGAGGAAACCGGGCCTGAAACAATGAGATGGGCCGGGTGTCTTAGCGGTGACCCTCCCACTGGGGCCATCGGAGACAGCCGTGCCAAGCCCCCCTGCCCCGGGAGGCCAGGGCAGAAGCGAGCTCAGCGGGAGGGGCTCCCCACTGCCCGGAGACCCCACCTCTGGGTATGGCAGTCTGAGCCAAGCAGCCCAGCCAAAGCCTTGGAAGGAACTTCCCAGGTGGTCCCTAGATTTACTAAACCTCTGGCTAGCATTCCCTTAGTCTCAGGGCTGGGAGTGTGTTTAGCCTGGGGGAGGCCGGGGGCTGGGTGGGAGTGGGGGTACCTGTTCAATCCCCAGCATCAATAACTGGAAAGAAAGAAATGCCTCCCATCCCACTTAGGATTTTTTTTTAACCTTCGTTCCACCCTGCCCTCAATTATACAGCAGTCCCGATTTCTTAGAATAGGGCTAGACCGGAAAAGAGAAGGGGGTGGTGGTACACGGTAGGTGGTCTGTCCCTAAAAAGACACACTAAATGCGTGAACACTCTTCGCTGTCCTGGCTACCCAAGCTGCCCCTGCACTATCTCTCTTTGTCCACGCTTACAACACCAAATGCTGAACCTAAGCAGAATGTACGTGCATTTATGACATTCGTGTCTCTTTAGATGTCCTGTATGGGCACATCTTCCGTCTACAATGAGTTGCAGTGTTTAAGAAACACTTCCTGGCTGTTCTTTCTCATTGAGTTGGGGGGAGTGAAGCGGGGGGGGGGGGGATGGAGGTTATATTTGAAATTTATTATAACCCCTTTTCATTATCCTTCTGCTACAAACTGCAAACATTTGTTGGAAATGAAGCTTTCGTTTTGTTTATTACATTTATGCATTTGCAGTAGGGGTGGAGGAGGCATGCTCATACCGCAGTGTCCGAGTGGAGGTCAGAGGACAATTAACTTGTGGGAGTCACTTTTTATCTTCCTCCATGTGGGTCCCGGGGATTGAACTCAGGCCTTTATGCTTGATGGCTAGCCCCCTTACAAGCTAAGCCCTCTAAGCTGCCTAGAAATTCGGTCTTCTGAACATGCTGTTTTTCGTCTCATTTTTAGACTACTGATCTTTCTTTTTTTTTTTTAAATATTTATTTATTTATTATGTATACAATATTCTTTCTGCGTGTATGCCTGAAGGCCAGAAGAGGTCACCAGACCTCATTACAGATGGTTGTGAGCCACCGTGTGGTTGCCGGGAATTGAACTCAGGACCTTTGGTAGAGCACACAATGCTCTTAACCGCTGAGCCATCTCTCCAGCCCCTGATCTTTCTTTTTAAGATTTATTATATATATTATATATATAGTGTTCTGCCCTCGTGTGTGCCTGCACAACAGAAGAGGGCGCCAGATCTCATTCTAGGTGGTTGTGAGCCATCGTGTGGTTGCTGGGAACAGATCTGAGAACCTCTGGAAGAGCAGTCATTCAGGGCTCTTAACCCCTGAGCCACCTCTCTCCATCTTATTTCTTTATATTTCTTGCTTTCTTTGCGACAAAACTTCAGGTCTCACACTTGCCAGGCAATTGCTGTTCTTCTAACTGCATGCCTAGCGCAACCCTCCAGTTTGAGTCTCACGTGCCTAAATGACAGAGACCAAACTGGAACAGGCTGATGAGTCCTGAGGCCTTTTTTTTTTTTTTTAGCTTAGTGAGTTAGTTACTAAGCCTCAAGTTTAAACCTTCACTTCCCCCTACCCCACTACACCAAGTTAAACCCTCTTCTCCCCCAGCTGTGAGAGTTGGTGGTCTGTAAAACAATATGGAGATGTCTAATCCTCTGGAGAGCATTTAAATGATGCCCTGCGGCCCTTTGTAACATGCAAATTGTCCTCTAATCGCTTTGCGTTGTCCCTCCTACTGTGTCCATCTTCTATCAGAGCTCCACCAGGCCGGGCACAAAAACCTAGGCTGCTCTCTGCTTCTTGAATGAGCATGTGAATGAACAAATGCTTGTTTTCCAGAGTATTGATAATGTAACAAAGTGGTGTTGTAGGAGCTGGCTTGTTCCCTTTCTGCTTCCCCCCTCCCCGTTGACTCCCGAAATAAACACTGCTTGGCCAATGACTCTAGCATATTCCTAGCAAGCTCTTACATATTAAATTAACCCATTTCTATTATTTTATATATTACCACCAGTCTCATGGCCCACCAGCAAGTTTCCAGCTAGCAGCTTGCATCTTTCTCCTCTGGCGGCTCCATGGTGTCTCCAAACTCCGTTTTCTTCCTCCCAGGCTTACGTACATTTTTTAAACACACACTGTCTCGTTTAGAGATCTTTTATGTCTGAATCTGTCCTTATTGTATATCTGTAATTATTTTCTGACCAGGACTACTTCTTAAAACGCTAAGTGGGCATGGCTAGGGCCAATATGACCCTGCCTGCTTGCTCAGCTCAGTCCACACATGGTGGAGACATGTTGGCTGCCCCTGAGAGCCATGTACAAGGTTGAACTCCAATATCTGTCCCTGAGTTTTATTAACCATGCTTCAGAGAACAGAAAACTCTGATTTTGTTTGTTTGTTTGTTTTTGATTTTTCGAGACAGGGTTTTTCTGTGTAACAGCCCTAACTGGCCTGGGACTCACTTTGTTGATCAGAGATTCGCCTGTCTCTGCCTCCTGAATGCTGGGATTAAAGGGGGGGCACCACCACCACCTAGCAAACTCTGCTTTAAAAAAAAAGACAATGAACTGTTTGACACAGAAAGTCAAAACACTAGAAAACATAGTAGAACTTAAAATAATTATATATTTATTTATTCATTCATTTATTTAAGACAAAGCAGCCCAGGTTGGCTTTAAATTTGCAATGCTCCTGTATCAGTCATCTGAATGCTGGAATTCCAGATGTGTACCTGCCTTACCTGGTTACGTCTGAACTTTGAAGAACATATAGTCTTGCCTTTGTAAAGGCCATGCCTTTAAATCTAGAAGCAACCTTACCAATGGGTCCCTTGATAAGTCTCTTCCATGATGAAATTCATGTGTTGACATGTAATATGTAGTATGACACTTCCAAGAATTATCCGTATCACACACACACACACACACACACACACACACACACACACACACCCTCCACCCTCCCCAGGCTCAGCAATTATTGCTGAAGATCGAGCAAGTAAGTGTGAAGAGGCTGGGGGTGGTGACCGGATGATCGGCACAGAGCAAGGCAGAGCACAGCTGTTGTGACTGGCCACCTGAGACTTGTGCATGCTCAAGCCAGAAAAAAAAAATCCCAGCACAGAGTGGGGAGGTGGGCAGGAAGTCCCTCCCCAAGTCGAGGTGACATTGATAACTGATGGCTACTGGGAGAGGAAGAGTGGGTCTTAGTAGTGTCGCTGCCCTCCCATACACACATCCAAGACAAGAAGGGGAGGAGAGACAAGGACATAACGAAGTCAGATGTGTAGGAAAGGGGATGGGTCTAGGGAAAACTGGGAGGACGGGGGTGAATGTGATCAAAATAGGCTGCAGGGAATACTCAGAGAAGTAAGGGAAAAAAATGTTTAAAAAGAGGCAGGCCCTCGAGGACACACAGAAGTCACTGAGTTGACTAGAGCCTTGACGTTGGATTTCCCAGTCTTCAGAAGGAGAAGAGATAACTCTTTGCTATTTATAAGGGCCCCCTCCATGGCCTTTTATTTATTAGCCTGAATAGACCAGGAGAACAACCAAGGCACGAAGCGCCGAAGCCCCGTTCTGAGTTTCACACCCTGCAGCTGTCTGTCGTCCTGAAATGCCTAACGGACTTCCAAAAGGGGGCTTTCTAAACCCACTAGCCAGTCCCGCACAGGAAGACTAGAAGTCATTAGCCAGCTAGCTGTGTTGGCCCAGCGTGTTGAGAGAGCATAGATACCTCAGGCTGAAGAAGATCATGTGGGCCTTGATTGCGATCCATGAGGCTGGGGAGAGACTAGGATTGGTCTGATAAAAAGATTTTTTTTTTTTTTGCTCTCTTCCTGTTCTCCATCATGTCTCAAGATCAAGGTGAAAAGGAGAACCCCACGCGGAACTTCACATCCGCAAGCTCTGTCTCAATATCTGTGTTGGGGAGAGCGGGGACAGACTGACCCGGGCAGCCAAGGTGTTGGAGCAGCTCACAGGCCAGACACCTGTCTTTTCCAAAGCTAGGTACACCGTGAGGTCCTTCGGCATCAGGAGAAATGAAAAGATTGCTGTTCATTGTACTGTCCGTGGAGCCAAGGCAGAAGAGATTCTGGAGAAAGGCCTGAAGGTGCGGGAGTATGAGTTGCGCAAAATAACTTCTCAGATACTGGGAACTTCGGCTTTGGGATTCAAGAACACATTGACCTGGGCATCAAATATGACCCAAGCATTGGGATCTACGGCCTGGACTTCTATGTGGTGCTGGGCAGGCCAGGTTTCAGCATCGCAGACAAGAAGCGCAGAACAGGCTGCACTGGGGCCAAACACAGAATCAGCAAAGAGGAAGCCATGCGCTGGTTCCAGCAGAAGTACGATGGGATCATCCTTCCTGGCAAATAAATTTTATCCAAAAGGCCAATAAAATTTTTCTCAGAAAAATAAATAAATAAATAAATAAATAAATAATTTAAAAAAATGATTTTTTTTTTCTGATCACTCCTCACCATGACATGTAAAGGAAGACGTAATGACTAAGATTAGTCTGGCGAGATAGTATCAGGAGAGCCATCCATCTGCCTCTGGGCGCAGGCCATTGAGGTGCTCACATTATTCCCTGTCTCAGCATTTTAATTGTGATCAAGCTGAAGCAACGAGGAAGCATTATCTTGAAGGCTCTATAAGTCCCAATATAGATAAACTGTGATGCGGAGCCGAGAGGAGCAGGCATCCTGGAAGCAGCGGTGCGCATCTCCATGGACCAAACGCCCCGAGAGGGATGCTCTGTGATGGGAACTGAAGCAGGGCAAGCCTCTCTAGTCTACCCCATCAGTCACATGTTACACCAATGTCCTGTGTGATTGTAGCGTTAGAGCTATCCTGTCACATGCATTTATGACATCAAAAGATATTAGACGGGCTGAAGAGATGTATGATCCTTATTGACAAGCATGAAGGCTTAAGTCTGGGCTCCAAGCCCCCAGGTAAAAAGCCCAGAGCGCCAGCAAAAACCTACAATCCTGTGTTGGAGGGCAGATACAGGCAGATGCTCAGGGCTTGCTAGTCAGCCATCTGGTTCAGTGTGAGACTGACTGTCTCAAGAACAAGAGTGTGGAGAAGTGATGAAGGAATGCATCTCAGCATTAGCCTCTGGCCTCTGCCTGTGCCTTAACCACACCTGGATATACACATGCACGTGTGTGTGCACACTCACACCCCCACACATACACACACATGCACACATGCACAGTATTAAGGAGCTGGGCATACAGTACTTGAGAAGCTGAGGCAGGAGGATTGCTGTGACTGTAGGGTGAGACCTTGTTGCAAAAAAACTAAAGAAAAGACTAAGTGCGTTGAGGAAAAGAGTGAAGATAGTAACTGAGAGCTGGGATGCTGAAACGCACACCTTAGCAGGACACTTTAGCAGAGAGTAGCGGGGTATCAAGCCAGATTATCTGTCTCTGGCTACTCTACAACACCCCCACAGCCTGGACATAGTGTGGATCACGCGAAGCCAGCACCACAAAAGGTCATTAGCATGAACATCCCAAATCTCTGCAAACACCCCCCCCCCACACACACACGCATTCATCAGGCTCTCTATAGACTAGACACAATTTAGTATTTTAATCTTGATCTGTTTTATTTGTTTGTTTGTTTGGTTGGTTGGTTGGTTGATCGGTTGGTTTTTCAAGACAGGGTTTTTCTGGCTGTCCTGGAACTTGCTCTGTAGACCAGGCTGTCCTCAAACTCTGAAATCCACCTGCCTCTGCCTCCCAAGTGCTAGGATGAAAGGAATATGCCCCCACCGCCTGGCTTCTTCATCTGTTTTAAATGGTAACATCTTAGAAAATGATTGCTGGGAAATGGCAGACAAGTTCAGAAAGCCAAATAGATGTGATCAAGAAGTTAATGTGGCTTTAGATGAGGGCGCGCGCATGCGCGCGCGCACAAACACACACACACACAAAGGTTTCCTGATGAGGCCAATTATTCATTGAGCAAACAGGAGTGCCAATGGTGAATCATTTGTCACCCAAGATCTTTAAAAAATCCAATAGCAGACCTTTACTCATAAAGTCAAAGGTTCATAAACTCTATGTCTATAAAATATGTCACCCAGGAACTGAGGGAAAGTATGCAGAAAGTGCTAACCTCTTAACATGATCGTGAAATATTTCTTAAACCCAAATGCCAAATTTTCACCTCCAGCTGCAATCATTGAATGTGACATGACAAGAAAAATCGTAACATGAAATCATTGTTTACCTGTCCAGGGGCAGGACAACAGACGGTCACGTCGTGGTCTTCACTGACAGGTCTGCAAATCCACCACAGTTCAGAAGAGCCCTGTTGAGTAACCATGGGCCAGGGGTCAACTACAGTTGAGTGGCCATGGGTCAGGGTCACTTAGAGTTGAGTGCTCTTGAGTCAGAGTCAATTATAGTTGAGTGACCATGGGTCAATGGGTCAGGGTCAATTACAGTTGAATGGCCGTGGGTCAGGGTCACTTATAGTTGAGTGGTCATGGGTTAAAGGTCAACCACATGAGAAGTATAAGACTCTCCTACCTTCCTATTCTTTTCTTTTTTAAAAAAACAAAAATGTGTGTATGTGTGTACATATACATATATATATATATATTGATACATGAATAGACATGTGTGTGTTTATTTTTATGTGTATGAGTGTATGTGTGCATCATGTACATGTAGTACCCAAAGAATCCAGAAGAAGACATCAGATCCCCTGGACCTGGAGTTACAGATGGTTGTGAGCTGCGACGAAGGTGCTGGGAACCAAACCCAGATCCTCTCTGCAAGAGCAGCCAGTGCTTTAACAGCTGAACCATTTCTCTGGGCTCTCCTATTCTTCTCTTCTCTTCTCTTCTCTCCTCTCCTCTCCTCTCCTCTCCTCTCCTCTCCTCTCC
>NC_022010.1:29130376-29165280 GCF_000317375.1 Microtus ochrogaster | reverse complement strand
CCCCCATCCTCCTCCTCCTCCTCCTCCTCCTCCTCTCCTCCTCCTCCTCTTCCTCCCCCCCACTCAAGACTAGGTTGCTCTGTGCAGCCTAACTATCCTGGAACTCACTTTGTAGACCAGGCTGGCCTCAAACTCAGAGATCCACTTGTCTCTCCTCCTCAGTGCTGGAATTAAAAGCATGCCTTGCCAACACCAAACCCAATTCTTTTTCTTCAAGCAAGTTTCAAAAAGTACATATGCATATGAATCCTTGGGCCTCCATGCATACAAACTTTATTGGTTTGTATTGGTTGATTCAAATTGCTTTACCTGTCTGTCCTTGGTTCATTTGCCTTAAAAACAGGTATGATCGCCGGGCGGTGGTGGCGCAGGCCTTTAATCCCAGCACTCCGGAGGCAGAGGCAGGTGGATCTCTGGGAGTTCGAGGCTAGCCTGGTCTACAAGAGCTAGTTCCAGGACAGGCACCAAAGCTACAGAGAAACCCTGTCTCGAAAAACCAAAAAAAAAAACCCAAAAAACAAAAACAAGCAGGTATGATCATGTTGGGTCCGTTAGCTTTCTTTTGCTATAACAAAATGCATGAGGAGGCAAATGCACAAGGAAGAAAGGCTTGTTTTAGTTTGCAGTCTTTCGGCTAACAGTTACACCATGGTGGGAAAGTATGGTTGAGAAAGCAAAGGAGAACCAGGTATGGAGATACAGCTTCACAGAATGCTCACCTGCAGTGTGGGCTGCACTGGGCCCCAGTCTCTGACACTAGGAGTCTGGGGGTCGTGGTGGTGACCAAACCTTTAGCAAATGGGTCTTTGGCGGATATTTAGGATTTCAATAACAACAGCGGTATACTAACATGTTGTCGCTATGGGAGCCATATGAGATAATATTCATAAAATGGTTCAATGAGTGACTCACAGTAAGTACTCAATGAATTAAAACTACTATTTATTCATTTGTTTACTTGTTTCTGTGACCCTGGCCTGGAACTCTCTAGGTACATCAGGCTGGCCTCAAACTCACAGAGATCCTCCTGCCTCTGCCTCCTGAGTACTAGGTTTAAAGCAATGTGCCACCATGCCTGACTTGAAATCGGGTTTTAAATGCTAATTATCATTCTTTTGTTACTGAATATGTTTTTTTCTATTTTATCAGATGAAAGGGTTCCATGTTGCTCGGAGTTCCAACTGTATGTGCCCAAGGACCCTTGGAGCCTTGTTCTGGGGCTTTGGGTCCAAGAGAAAGTGACTCTACATATCTTAGCAACTTAACAAGAAGTCTTAAAACTGTGGGCACCTTCATCTTGGACCTCCTAGCTGGCACAAGCACATTTGTGTGGCTTAAACTCACTCCGTTTATGGGATTTTGACAACAAAATCTTTGCTTTTATTTTGAAGCAGGGTCTTGCTGAGTTGTCTGGGCTGGCCTTGAACTCACTTTGTAGCCTCCATCTGCCTTGAATTCACAATCCTTCTATTTCAGGCTCCCAAGTGCTGGGATGGCAGACCCACCTGTGACACCTGACTTTGTTTGGGGGGGGCAGTTTTAGGTTAATAGTGGCTTTAAGTGGGTGGTATGTCAGGTGGCTTTAAACCACATAGACACCAAAAGCAAACCTTTATGTCAAGTGTGCACCTTCCTTGCCACCTGAATTGTGTGGCAAATGTCCCAGCCTGACGTGGGACATTGATGGTGGGGAGTGACATGGTGGGAAGGGACCTGGAGTGATTCTTCCCCTGATCTTAGTTTAAAAACAATTAATGACTGGGAAGCAATGCCTGTGGAACTCTGTGATTTCCTAATCTCACTACCAGTATAGGACTGTCCCCCCAAAACAAAATCAGGTAGAACCCGATGGTTCAGATCTGTGGGAGGCTGAGGCAGAAGGATTGTAAATTCAAGGTGGCATAGGCTACAAAGTGAGTTCAAGGCCAGCCCAGGCAACTTAGCAAGACCCTGTTTAAAAATACAAGTGAAGAGGTGTCTGGGGATGTGGATCAATGGTAGAGTCTTCGCCTAGCATGTTTGAGGTTCAGTCCCAGATAATGAGGAGGAAGAAGAGAAGGATGAAGGAGAGGAGGAGGATCAGGGAGAGGAGAAGGATGGAGGACAGGGAAGAAAATGAGGAAAGACAAGTTTTTAAATCTAGTTTTCAAAAGAGGTTGGCCTTCAGTTTCTTTCTTTCTTTTTTAATATTTCTTTTTCTTTCTGTCTTTTAATTTTTATTTTATGTGCATTGGTATTTTGCCTGCATGTGTGTCTGTGTGATGGTGTCAGCTCTCTGGAATTGGAGTTACAGACAGTTGTGAGCTGCCATTTGGATGCTGGGACTTGAACCCAGGTTCTCTGGAAAAGCAGTCAGTGCTCTTCCACTGGGCCATATCTCTAGTCTCTGACCTTCGGTTTCTTGGTTAACTGTTGTGAGTAGATATTGTAACCTTGGCTTACCACTATGTTAAAATTAAGAAGTTCTTAGTATGGCCCGGAGAGATGACTCGGTGGTTAAGAGCACTTTTGCTCTTCCAGAGTACTTGCATTCAACTCCCAGCACCCTCATGAACAGCTCATAATTATCTGTAACTCCGGTTCCAGAGGACCCAACATCCTCCCACAGACATACATGCAGGCCAAACACCAATGCCCGTAAAAAGAAAGTCATTAAGTTATTAATTCTTCATGTGTACCCGATGTGTGGTGGGGGACAGCCGCCATGGCATGTGCGTGTAGGGCAGAGAACAATTCTGGGGTGATAATTCTCTCCTACTTTTATGTGGGCTCCAGGGATGGAACTCTGTTTATCAGGCAGGCGTTGTCAGCAGCAAGCAGCTTTATCCAGGGAGCCATCTCGCAGGCTCCCCACTGTTTTTTAAGGACTGCTGCCATCAATGGCCCAATTTTGTTCAGTATTTCCCAGTATTTGTCAAAGAAGCTCAATTCAATATTTCTACTGAAAGATTAAAGGGTTACAGATTTTCATGATCTGTTTCAAACAAATAACCAACCAACCAACCAACCGCAGGAAAGTCACACAGCTAAGAAGAGGAAGATTCTAACCTCAGAGTGCTGAGTAACTGTGCCCCAGCTAAGAGCCCAACTAATTTCACCAAGCCCCATGACACTGGTGGCAGTCACCTTCTCATATGTCCCTGGAATCTTCTTCCAGCCTCTTTCTTTCTGTTTCTAATTGACAGATGGAAGCAGTATGTGTTTGTGGCATCCTTGATATTGTGAAGTATGTGCATATTTCACAACAAGAGACCCGGATGGCACCCCGTTATTCTAAGTCTGAATATCACTTCTTGGCGCTGAGGACACTTGCTGACAACTTTCCAGGAACACAGTAATATGCCATGACTAAGTGTCATCACAAGGCCTTAGCCACCTTGACAAACTTCTTGGGGCTTTTCCTCTCTTCTTCGGTTCCTATGATCCATTCCTCTGTTTGCTTTCATGTCTTCATCTGCAGAATTAGAAGAATTGAAGAGAAGTTTCATTTCCTCCAGTAGGGTGGGCCTTGGATCCTTCACAGTAGCTCTGAGTAGCTCTTGTCAAACACAGACGGAAACAGTTAAGGCAGAATCGTTGTTTAAGGTGGCAGAGAGCCAGGTAGGGTGGCTCACACCTGGAATCCTAGCATTTGGTAGGATGATGCAAGAGAATTAAGGCTACTAGCCTGGGCTCCATAGTGAGATTCTATTTAAAACAACAAACAAGCAAACAAAATGTCAGAAGACAGAAAAAAAAAGTGAGGAATGACTGGTATGGTTTGGGGGTCTTGTCACCAACTTTTGGGAGTTTTCAACTTTTGGGATATACTTAGAGACAATTTTCTGTGATTCTGGGTTGTATGAGAAGACAGACTGAGCAGGCCATGGAGACCAAGCCAGAATCAGTGTTCCTCCATGGCCTCTGCTTCAGTTCCTGCATTCAGGTTCCTGCCTGGAGTTCCTGGTGTGGCAGAGTGGTCTGTATCCTGTCAATTATATTTTAAATAAACGCTGATTGGCCAGTAGCCAGGCAGGAAGTATAGGCAGGACAACCAGACAGGAAGTAGAGGCTGGCCAATGAGAACAAGAGAATTCTGGGAAGAAGGAAGGCCATTCCTATGCAGTCCTTACCCAGTCACAGAAGAAGCAGGATGTGGACTGCCTCGCTGAAAAAGGTACTGAGCCATGTGGCTAACATAGACAAGAATAATAAGAGTTAATAAGAAGCCTGAACTA
This sequence comes from Microtus ochrogaster, assembly GCF_000317375.1. NCBI lineage: Eukaryota > Metazoa > Chordata > Mammalia > Rodentia > Cricetidae > Microtus > Microtus ochrogaster. The sequence continues at coordinate 29,161,063 of NC_022010.1, read as the reverse complement.
ACGGGCCAATCAGTTTACAATGAAAGTAGGCCTCTGTGTGATTTCTTTGGTACTTAATGATTGCTGGAATAGGGCAGACAACAGAGTTCCTGCCCCGGCGTCCATTGATGATAGGCTGTGACTTGGAAATGTGAGATAAAACAAACCCTCTCCTCCCCAAGCTGTGCTTATCACAGCAACAAAAAGTCAACCAGGACAGTTGCCAAAGTGCAGCATCTTCTGAGTGGCAAGAGAACTGTGCACCCTTGCTGAGGCCCATGTGTGCCATTTCACCTTCAGGATGTACAGTGGAAGAAACACTTGTGTGACCCCCAAATGCATGTACTAGAACGCTAATCTGGTTGTGACAGTATTTAGAAATGAAACATTTAGAAGGCAATTAGATCATGGGAGTGAAGCCCTAATCAACGGGATTAGTGACACCAGAAGCCAGAATGTGCACCCTTACCTGAACCAGACTGTGCCTGCACCCTGACCTTGAATGTGTAGCTTCTAGAACTGTGGGCAATGAATGCTGTTGTTTTAGCCACCCAGAGGACGGTGACTAAGATGGGAGGGGAACGAAGAAGGAAGAGAGGGAGAGACAGGGAGAAGGAAGGTGGTTTTGTTTGTTTGCTGTGCCAGAGGCTGAACCCACAGCCTCCCACATCCCAAGCAAACGTTCTTTCACTGAGCTAAATCCCAGCCTGGTGTGTTTCAATGAGGAAAGGTTTCGTCTCCAGAGGTAAACAGCCTTCTGTTGTTCTGGACCAAGATTTAACCCCGGGAAGAGGTTGTGGGAGAGGCAGGTGCAGAGAGAAAGCAGAAAGGCTTGAGGAAGTTGGAAAGGTAATTCCATCTTAAGTATGTGTGCAGGGAGCAAGACAGAGAACTAGAGGCTGGTGACAAAAACCCCATTTGGAGCCAGGGCCTGATTATGAAACTCAGGCTAGACTCAAACTTGTGATCCTCCTGCCTCAGCTTTCTGAGTTCTGGGATCGCAGGGATCTTTTTCCATGTCCCCCTGAATTGTATTTAATCTGTTCCTTATTAAGCTGTTGTTTTCTATTATGTTTGGTGTATTCTCCCCTCCCCCAGTGCTGGGCATGGAACCTGGGGCACCGAAGGCGAGCACTCCAGCCACAGCGCAGCATTCCACATTTTATCTGGATTTTTACCTCAGTCATAACCAGGTAATAAGTTTAAAACAGCTTTCAGATCCTAAGTTACTCAGGGTAGAGTAGAATCTTTTAAAAATGAAAACTTATGGGACTGTAGAGATGGCTCAGTGGTTAGGAGCGCACACTGGTCTAGTAGGGGACCTGAGTTAAGGTCCCAGCACCCATGTTGGGTCCTTCAGGCCCTGCACACACATGGACGTACCAAATACATACACATACAACATAAAAAGAGAGGGAAAAAATGAAAGCGTATATTATTATAAGTGTTGCCAACAGGTCAATGTAGTGCTCTTTAATATTCAGGTTTTATTTTATTTATTTAAATTTATTACTATTATTATTACGCATGTCACAGTGCATGTATAGAGGTCAGAGAACAACACCAGAGAGCTGGTTTTCTCCTGCATTTAATAATGGCTTCCGGTGGTTGAACTCATGGCGCCAGACTCGTGTATTTGCCCGACTTTTGCCATTGAGTTATCTTGCCGTTGCCAGGTTTAAGATATTAAATACATATTTTTTAGGGCTGGAGAGATGGCTCAGAGGTTAAGAGCACTGACTACTCTTCCAGAAGTCCTGAGTTCAATTCCCAGCAACCACATGGTGGCTCACAGCTATCTATAATGAGATCTGGTACCTTCTTCTGGCATGCAGGCACACATGGAAGGAGTGTTTATACATAATAAATAAATAAGTCTTTTTTAAAAAACTAAAATAAATAAATAAATAAATAAATATTTCGTGAAGAGTTCCTGTATTAACAGTTTCATATTGAGCCAGGGACTCTGAGGTACTCCTGCAATCCCAGCACGCTGGAGTCTGAGGCAGGAGGATGAAGGCTTAGTTCTCGGCCAGCCTCATCAACCTATTAAGATTCCAACTTAAAAGCAAAAGCCCAAGAAAAACCTGACAAAATAGCCTCATGTTTTATATGCACCATTTATTCACTTATAGGTAAACTATTCTCTTGGACTTCCCAAGTTTTGGGAAGAATTTACCATTTAAAAACCTAAGGTGGGGCTGCGGAGATAGCTCAGTAGATAAAGCCTGCTGACTTTAATCCTTAGCCTTCCACATCAAGGCAAAGAGAGAGAGCCGGCCCCTGCAAAGCTGTCTCTGCCTTCTGCATGTAAATCATGACACCTCACATACACGCAGTGCTACGAAATACAATTTTAAGAATAAAATAGAAATCTAAGGTGAATAGCTCAGCGGTAGGATGCTTGCCTAGCTAGCATGCACAGAGCCCAGATTCAGTCTCCAGTCCTGCAAAAATAAACTAGTAAGAGCAAACCAACTGACTATTTCAATTGAAGGTGCTGCCGGAATTCACCTAGTTAACATGTGTCCGTTAAATTGTAAGCAGGATACACAGGGAGAAACCAAGTAATGTGAACCTGTGAGGTCGCACACTTTGCTGGGCTTTCATGTCATGCGACTCACGTTAGTAGGTTTTTAAGGCTTGCATAAATACGATCTTTTAACTTTATTTTCATTTTGGCTTGTCCCAGAGTCAGAGGCTGAGGGCAAGCTGCAAATGAGAAAGTAAGCCCCAGCATTGGAGCAGTGTTGGGGCCTGGGAAGCCCCTGTGGAGGATGTTCATGCTGAGGGGGTGTCCAGACAGGAGACCATGACCATCGGTGCAAGTCCTGGAAACCCATCCAAAGAGAACAGGAACCCGAGCTGAAGGGTTTGTGACAGACAACGTGGGCAGAACAGGACAGTGAGGATCCAGGCGACAGATTTCCTAAGAAAGTGTTAAGCAAGAGGTATGTGACTAAGCTGGTAACCCTGCCCCAACTGAAGGATCCATTCTAGAAACAGAGACAGGGCAGCAGTCTTAGGACACTTGCTGTAGGCAGGAAGTCAGCCAGGTCCACCACCCACGAATAGAGGCGGAGAGGGGTGGAGGGCAGGAAAGGAAAAAAAAAAAAACCTGGAGTTCCAAGGATGTTTTGTTGTCAAATCCTGGAGTTGATCTAGTTCATTCCAGACTTGCTTCTTCTGGTTAGAGACAAGGAACAACTTTACTGATACTTGCAAGAGGGCAAGAAGTAAATAGTTCACCAATAGCCACCTAAGTGGCCAAGACGGCCCCAGAGGAGAGATGGCATTCAGTTACCCAGCATCTGCTTGCTGTAGGAAACCCAAGCTGAAAGTTATCAATGATGCCCCAGAAAGCACCGAATTCCTCATGTGGTCTTCCGCAAGCAGCTATCATGAGAGGTGGAAATGTCACCAGGCTGTAGGAACAGGTAGAGACTTGGGAGTTGGGGCTACCAAGTACAGATGAAGACCGCGGTAGGTTGGAACCTCATTTGTTCTTGCCCAGCTCTTAGCACGCTCTTCGCTGGGTTTTCTTTTCCTGTTAATTCATACTTAGTTCAGAGCAAACAGCCAAGGGGTGATGATGGGGATGTTTACTCTTGCATGTCCCCCCACTTTAGAAGCTGGGGTAGTAGCCTGTACTGTGTATGAACCTGAGCATTGGGACCTTCAGCAGAAAACACCTCCGGAGCAGATAATTTTCCACATGCCTTGAACACATCCCTAGGATGTCAATGACACACTGCACCTAAGTTTCAATTAACGTGTTCAGTGATGACTTTTGACCTCTGGATGGTTTTTCCTTGTCACTGGTTTGCTCATGTTTATCTCTGTTAAACCAAGTTATAAGGCCTTCCTTTAAGGAGCTTTTATTTTTTCTCCACCCAAGACAGGGTTTCTCTGTATAACAGCTCTGGCTGTCCCAGAACTTACTTTGTAGACCAGGTTGGCCTCAAACTCGCAGAGATCTGCCTCTGCCTCTGCCTCCTGAATTCTGGGGTCAAAAGGTGTGCTCCATCACACTCAGCTAGGGATCATGTTCTTGTTGGATCATATATAAAACTGGGAACGTGGGGCTGTGGAGCTGGCTCCATGACTAAGAGAGCTTCCTTGCTGCTCTTGGAGAAGACCCAAGTTTGGTTCCCAGCATTCACATAGCAGCTCATAACTGTAACTCCAGTTCCAGTGGATCAAATGCTCTCTTCTGACCTTCTCAGGTAACCAAGAATACAGGAAAACACTTATACATAAAAAAAAAAAAAACCCTTTAAAACTAACTAACCAAGCGTAAATGCTACAACAGGTTCAATTCAGAACCACAAGCCAGTAAGACTCTTTTTTTTTTCTTTTTGATTTTTCAAGACAGGTTTTCTCTGTGTAGCATTGGTGTCTACAAGAGAACTAGCTCTTTTAGACCAGGCTGTCCTCAAATTCACAAAGATCTGCCTGCCTCCGCCTCCTGATTAAAAGTGTGCACCACCACCACCCGGCTAAGCCAGTATGACTCTTAACTCTTAGGGGCAGCAGGGATTTTTTCCAAAGTGCCTAGGGGGACTCTTCAGAGAAGGGGACTCTGTACCAAAGGCTTCTTCTCCCCACTCTGATGTGGGATTCCCCTCTGTATGCTGTGAATACCATTGGTTAATAAAGAACCTGGCTTGGACCTGTGCAGGGCAGAATAGAGGTGGGGGGGGGAGAACTAAACTGAATGCTGGAAGAAAGAAGGTGGAGTTAGGAGATGCAATATAGCCCTGCCAGAGACAGACGCTGAACAAAACTCTACCGATAAGCCACAGCCACATGGCAATACACAGATCAATGGAGATGGATTAGTTTAGGATTTAAAAGCAAGCTAGAAATATGCTTTAGCTTTTGGCCAGGAATGCAAATAATATAGTTTCTGAGTGATTATTTCGAGTCTGGGCAGCCAGGAACAAACCAGTGGCCTCCCACAACACAACCTGAAGATCCCCAAAACAAAACAGCCAGTCACTGGCTCTTATCTTGACATCAGTCCAAAATGGCGATCCTCCCTCCAGGAATCTCAGAATAAGACTGAGCATGAGAGCTGTCTCCTTCTGTTTTAAAATCCCCTCTAGGGCTGAGATTAAAGGCAAGGACTGTCCGGTTTCTATGGCAACTAGTGTGGCTACAGGGATCAAAGGTGTGTGTCACCACTGCCTGGTCTGTAAGGCTGACTAGTGGGGCTGTTTTACTCTCTGATCTTCAGGCTGGCTTTATTTATTAAAACACAAATGAAATGCCGGTACAGTTCTCTTAGTTACTACACAGTGAAATAATCTTTTAACTATTTCTATTTTTATGTATCCCTAAAAACATGTGACTATCAGATTAAACACAGTGGCTCTGATAGATGAAGAACCTCATTATGAGGGCTCAAGGTAGGACACCCAGTATGATTCAGCATCAAAAGGTGAGTATTCTTTCCTTGACTGACTAACATTTCATTCAGAATTTTTGTGTCTGGAGTTTGAGGATACAGTGCCACCAAGCCATGGGGATCAGAGGGTTAGTTAAGCAAAGTGCAGATGGTATGCCCCATGTTAGTAATGATGGTAACAGCATTGATTCAGGGCTTATTTTGGTTCAGGCATGCCTTTCTGCTTGCTTCCTTCACTCATCACCACAACCTCATGGCTATCTTATCTTGTTTTAGAGAGTAAGGTTTCTATAGAGGTCGGGCTGCTTTTTACTAGGTCATAGAAGCTAAAGGAGGCAAGGCCAAGATTTGAACTCCTGGCAGGCTGGTCCTTTGAAGTTGTGTAAATACTCACCTTACCAGAAACGCTTTCTGGATGCGTGGTACCCAGAGGCCAGGGATGGCAGTCTTGGCTGAGTGACTTGGAGTTTCATAGAGGCTGGCCTTCTCAAAGGCGTGGGGTGACAATGCCTATGCCAAAGACCTGAGGAGGTCGCGTTGCTTCACTTTCTGAGTTAAGTGTAACTGTGGACCAACTGGTCAGCTCCTTGTGTGTTTTCTTAAAGCAAGGTCAGTGAATTGGAGGGAAGCCATGTTGTAGGGCTTCTATACTAAGATGTTACAAATCTATGCTCTGATGGAGAAAGGTCATTGGTTAATTAAATAAAGAAGCTGCTTGCCCTGATAGGTTAAAACATAGATGGGAGGAGTAAACAGAACAGAACTCTGGGAGGAAGAGGAAGTGAGCTCAGAGAGACTCGACAGCTCTCCTCTCAGGGAAGATGCCTCAGAGGGACACGATGCTCCGCTCTTGCGGGCAGAGGCGAGAGCTCTGCTCTCTGAGGCACACGCGATGAAGCTCTGACCCAGGATGGACGTAGGCTAGAATCTTCCTGGTAAGCGCACCTTGGAGTGCTACACACAGATGATTGGAAATGGGTTAGTCCAGGAGCGAGAGTTAGCCGAGAAAAGGGCTAGAGCTAAAGAGCCAAGCAGTGTTTAAATGAATACAGTTGTGTGTTGTTATTTCGGGCATAAGCTAGCCGGGCAGGCGGCCGGGGTGCTGGGGACTCAGCCCCGCCACTCCTATTACTACAATGCTCCATCATCACCCATCAGATTTCTGTAGTTTTTCTTTTCTAATCACTGGGTTTTCTATTCTTTCTAAGTTCTAGAAAGAAAAAAAAGGCCAATTAGATCTCAGACTGGCCAGTATGTAACATAGCCTTGTGACCCTAGGACCTGGAAGGCCTGAACAGAAAGACCGTGAGACCCTGGGCTACATGGGCAACTCCGGTCTCCAAAACGAGCCAAGTATATCTCAAGTATCCCAAGTATACTTACTTGCAACTATTGATTTTTTTGGTATGTTGTTTTGTTTTATTTTATGTGTGTAGGTGCTTTGCCTGCATACAAGGCTATAGAGCATGTGTGTGCATTTTGCCTGCAAGAGACAGAGGAGGGCTTTAACTCCCCTGAAACTTAGAGCTACAGACAGTTGTGAGCTGGGTGCTAGGAGCCGAACCCAGGTTCTCTGGAAGAGTAGCAAGTGTTCTTAATGATTGAGATATTTCTCCAGTCTCATTTGTTGATTTTGGAGCTTGGGGGATGGGGTTATGTGATTATTTCTGTAGGAGGGGAAGTTAGGAAGACTGTAATGGTTTCCATAAAAGCAACACAGTTCCCCAAGGGGCCACAGCAGGCCACAAGAGGCAGCCAGTCCCAAGGGTAGGCACGGCATGCAGAGAGGGGGTTTGGGTATAGTTTATTCAGTGGATTATGGAAGGGAAGGGGAAAGGAGAGAAGGAGGGAAACAGAGAGAAAGAGAAAAAACAGAAAGAGCAAGGGAGAGAAAGGAAGTGGGGAGAGGAGAAGAGGCCTCAGCCACCCCTTCCTTCCAAGAGATATGGGGCAGAGAGAGCCCAGGCTGCCTCAGCCACCCCTTCCAAGAGATATGGGGCAGAGAGAGCCCAGGCTGGAAGTGTAATGAAGATCCCTTTACCTCAGTGGAAGGGGGAAGTGGGCTGGATTTGTCTCTTAAAGGGACAGGGCAGACCATTGCAAGGGTTGTGTGTGTGTGTGTGTGTGTGTGTGTGTGTGTGTGTGTTAAAATAGAGCCTATTTTTGCTATGCTGAGTATTGAACCCAGGGCCTTCTCTAGGCAATGCTTCTACTACTGAGCTACCTTCCCAGTTCTCCAATAAATAGTTTTAAAGGTCTTTTAAAATAATGTCATGCTGGGTGTGCTAGCCCATGTCTTTAATTCTAACACTCAGTAGGCAGAGGCAGGTGGATCTCTGTGAGTTTCAGGCCAGCTTGGTCTGCATACAAAGTTCCAGAGCAGCCAAAACTACATAGAGAAACCCTGTCTCAAAAACCAAATAATAATAATAATAATAGTAATAATAATAATGTCATCAGATAATAAAGCATTAGTCTTCCCCCTGTAATAGGTTGCCATCTTCTTTATTTAAATGTGTGTGTTGTAGTTGTTTTGAGCCAAGGTCTCACACGATGGCTTAAAGTCCTGACAATCCCATTCTCTCAGTCTCCCAAATCCTGAGATTATATGTGTGAATGGGTATGCCCAATTTCCCACCTATGATTTTGTTCGCTTGTTTGATCAATTGATTGATTGATGATGAGGGTCTTCATCATCATTTAGAGCCTAGGTTGGCTCTAAACCGCCAAGTAGACAGGGATCATGCTCTTGCTGTCTCCACCTCCTGAGTGCTGGGGATTACAACCAGGTATAAATCTCCGGGACTATGCCCTACCTATACTTCTGAAATAAATATAACAGAATTTCAAAAACAGGTGCTTTTCTCTTCTCATCACACAATACTTTTTCCTTTTTTGTAAGTTCTATTACCTCTCTCTCTCTCTCTCTCTCTCTCTCTCTCTCTCTCTCTCTCTCTCTCTCTCTCTCGTGTGTGTGTGTGTGTGTGTGTGTGTGTGTGTGTGTGTGTGTGTGTATAAAACAGGCTGGGTGAGGCTCAGGAGTCTGTCTTTTCCATACCCCATGCAGAATCAGAAGACTGAACTCAGGTCATCACACTGAACCTTCTAGGAAACCTTCTAGTCCTGTTACTCTGGAAGAATTTACCAGTTTTTCTCTTCTTTTACCTTCTCAATCCTGGAACGCATGGAAAGGATGCCTGACTTTCTGTGCTCAGTCTCAGGCCCCAACGTCTTCTTTGGCTCAACCATCGGGATTTACAGCTCCAGAGAATGGAGTCTGAGGCTATAGCTCAGTGACAGAATGCTTTAATAACTTGGGTTCCGTTTCCCAGCACTATGGGGACTGGGGAGGAAAGAAGAAAGGAAAAAAAGAAAGTATGGGACTGTAGAGAGGCATAGACATTAAGAGCATCTGCAGAGGGCCTGAGTTGTTTCTGGCGCCCACACTGGGCAGCTCGCAGCTTCCTGTAACTCCAGTTCCTGGTGATCCAATGCCCTCTTCTGGCCTCTCTCATACATGCTTCTGACCTCCCCACAGCTACCACATATGCATATACACACAAGTAAACAATAAAATAAATATTTTCTTTTAAAGCATATATAGATGATTATATATCCTTAATCACCTTTGACCCTGTCAATACATGCCTGTCTCCTTTGTCTTGGGTAACTTTCTTTTAAAGCATATATAGATTATATATCCTTAATCACCTTTGACCCTGTCAATACATGCCTGTCTCCTTTGTCTTGGGTAACTTGGGAGCAAATCTCAGTCAGTTATTACCTTGTGTGGATTGTTTCACTGTGTAAGGAATGGAAATGCCACCTAAAGAATTAACTATCATTTGGCTGGGTTTTATTTTTAATAATTTTTATTACTTATTATTTTATGTGGATGGGTATTTTGCCTGCATGCATGAATGTGTACTACCTGCATGCAGTGCCCACAGAAGCCAAAAGAGAAGCTGGAACACATTAGGGAACCGCCAGAAGTAGAGTTATAGTCAGTTGTTGTTGGTGGAGGTTTTTGTTCCTTTTCCGGCTGCTCAGACTCCCGAAATAATCACACAGGATCTTTATTAATTGCAATACTGTTTTGCCAATAGCTTAAGCATATTCCTAGCAAGTTCTTACATCTTAAATTAACCCATTTCTATTATTTTATATTTTATTACAAAGGTTGTAGCCTACCGACATTTTTCTCCTCTGGTGGCTATGTGGCTTCTCCCTCACTCTACCTAATTTCTCCCAGCATTCAATTTAGTTTTTCTAGAGTAAAGCCAGGCTGAAAGAGATCGCTAAAGAGAGTAGGCATAGTCTCGGAGAGGCATGTAGCTGCCAGAACCTACTGAAACCTTGCTGGTAAGCCACAGCCATGTGGCTATACACAGATTAACAGAAATAGGTTAATTTAAGATAAAAGAGTTAGCCAGAAATATGCTTAAGCTGTTGGCCAAGCAATACTGCAAATAATATACTTTCAGAGGACTATTTCGGGTCTGGACAGCCAGGAATGAACAAGCGGCCTCCCCCAACAAGTTGTAAGCTGCAATGTAGGTACTGGGAATTGAACCCAGGCCCTCTGCAGGAGCAGAGCCAGGGCTCTTAAATGCTGAGCCGTCTCTCTAAGCTCTTCACTGAGCCCTGTACCCTGTTCTATTTGATGTTTCAAACATTGACTTCTCTTGTGTTTGGAAATTAAATTTGTCTCTTCTGGAGATGAGCTTTTCTTTCATGTGGATAAGTGCTTGAAGAATGAATGCTTCCCTCATTTTTCTATTTGTAGCTCAATTTTCCTTTAAAAGATTTTACTTAATTTATATGCATTGGTGTTTTATCTGCATTCATGTCTGCATGAGGGTGTTGGATCCCCAGGAACTGGAGTTACAGACAATTGTGAGCTGCCATGTGGGTGCTGGGAATTGAACCCGTCTCTTCTGAAGGAGCAGCCATTGCTCTTCACCACTGAGCCATCTCTACAGGCCGCATGGTTCATTTTTCATATCTTTTGTTCATCTGTTTTGGGACAGGGTCCTCTGTATTGCCCAGTGATCTAGGATACATCCTCCTGCTTCCCAGGGATGTACTGCCTAGGGCCACCTTTATATAGGTGTTCTGAGCACATTTTTTTTTTTTATCATTGAAACAATGGAAACAAAGTCACCATATAGCTCCCACATAAAACAGTTGAGAATGTCATTTTCAGGGAATATTCTAATTTTGCTAGAATTTGATTTAAAAAAAAACAGAAAAAGATCTTCTAAAGCAACTGGTTTTTATTTCTCTCTCCAAATCAGAGTCAAAAACTTTAGGATCTAACATCTTACAAAACATAGGCAGGCTGGGTATTGCACCCGAGGCTGGGGAGGCTCCAGAATCTGTGGTAGGATGGCCCAGGGGCAGGCTGAGTACAGCTGGCTTCTACTGGCAGCCCCTGCAATGCCTCTCGAAAAGTCGGCCAGGAGGAGCCTGGAAGAGGCGCAGGAAGGAAAGGGCTGGTCTTCCACTGATGTGGCCAGCAGGCCTGCCCTGAGGGTGTGTCTGGATTTCAGGGAACTTTTGAAGAAGGAAGACTAAAGATGGATGCTAGCCACCCTTCCCACTCAGGGGGGACATCCAAGCCACGCTATACATTTAAACTCTGCATTGAAATGTCCTAGCAAGGCAGCCATTATACAAACACCATGGATCTACCAGCCTTCCATCGGTTTCTGTCTATATTATCCCATGTTGCCAACTCTGTGCCTACCTGTCTCATATCTTGTCTGTCTGTCTGCTTATAATCTATCTATCTATCTCCTGTGTATATGAAAATATCCAGGACTACAAAAACCTGCTGCAATTCTGGTTCCATACCATATCCAGACACCAGCCATACTATCCCTTGAAAAGCTCCCTCAGCTTAGGCAGATACACAGGGCAGGTTGCGTTCAGTCATCCCCTTCCCTTTCTGCCCTCCCTGTGTCCCCATCATCATACACACAATGGCTTGGAACCCTGGAGTTTTCCCAGGGCCTCTCCTTTTCCTCTTTTACCCCAAGGTATGGTATCCTCAAGTTTGTTGTCAGTAAGTATGTCTTTCATGTTGCTACTGCAATCATACGGACACGGTAGTATGTACGGAGGCATGCGTTCAGGCAATACATATTTAGTGAGTACTACATAAAAGACCTTTCTGGGACTGTACACCATGAGTCTTTTCTTTCTGCTAACACTGAGCTGGTAGATGTTTTACATGAAGTAAGGCTATTGAAGACATGCACACACACACACACACACACACACCCCACAGGTTGGGGGCAATGACCAAAACCCACTGTCAAACTCTAGATTTTGGAACTATTTATAATACAGAACCCAGAATGTCTAACAGTAAGCTAAAATACAAATTAGACATAAGAGCTATGAAGGTGGTGGAGAAAGAAGAAACACAGTCCTCTGCTGTGAACAGCAGCTCTGTTAATATGCCCCAGAGCGCTCACTGTATGGTTCTGTTGACAGGATAGAATAACCGCAGCCTCCAAATCAGCCCAGCTTTTACACTTTCTCCAAGACTAAGTTTCAAAATAAAAGAATGTATTTAAAGTGGAAACGTCATGAACAAAATGTAAGGGGACAAGACAAGGACTGGGAGTGAGCTGACCTCCTGAGAGGGGAGGTGACGGTGACTAGGTAGCCCTTCTTCATATTCCTGAAAGATCCTTTCTCTTTCAGAGATTGCTCATTCCAGGGTTTGCTTCCCTTCCCTTCCCTTCCCTTCCTCTTCCTCTTCCTCTTCCTCTTCCTCTTCCTCTTCTTCTTCTTCTTCTTCTTCTTCTTCATTTTTGTTTTTTGTTTTTTATTAGATAGGTTTCTCTGTGTAACCCTGTCTGTTCTGGAACTTACTCTGTAAACCAGGCCGGCCCTGGCCTTGAACTCAGAGATCCAGCCACCTCTGTTAGGATTAAAGGTATGTGTCCAACACAGCGGCTGATGATTGGTTTTCGTGCAGCCTCTCTTAAGTGTCTTTCCATGACCCAAAGCTTCCACAGGCCTCTTATTCATTCACTCTCATACTAAACTCTTTGGCTCTAACCCTAGCTAATGAATATAAAGCAAAAAAATGTAGTTTATTACACACCAAGGGTATGTGAGTTGGAAGCAACTAGCCTGCGATTGTAAGGACAATCCAGAAAGCTTGCTGTCATATTTATGACTGGTTATCAGCAAGAGAAGTAGAAATCTACTGAACGGAAGAACCAGAGGCCAAAGAGTTCAGTGGGCCACTGGACGTGCTGAAAGGAGGAAGGACCATGGTAGGAGCATGTAGATGATGGTCCACCAGGAATCATGCAGATAGGTTGCCTGAAGAAGCAAGCAGGCAATGGCTACCCTTCTGGAAAAATTACAGGAGTCTCAGCCAAGAGGAAGCTCTGAGAGACCTAGACATGAATGGTGTGGGAAGGTCATTGGTTAATTAATAAAGAAACTTCTTGGCCCGATAGGTCAGAACATAGGTGGGTGGAGTAGACAGAACAGAATGCTGGGAAGAAGGGAAGTGAGCTCAGACGCCATGCCTCTCCTCTCCAGGGCAGATGCGATGAAGCTCCGACCCAGGAAGGATGTAGGCTAGAATCTGTCTGGTAAGCGCACCTCGTGGTGCTACACACATTAATAAAAATGGGCCAAGCAGTGTTTATATGAATACAGTTTGTGTGTTGTTATTTTGGGGCATAAGCTAGCCAGGCGGCTGGGAGCTAGGTGGCAGGAACGCAGCCTGCATCTCCTTCAACAGAATGGCGCCCACATGGACAACTGCTTCCACATAAAGCCTGAGAAAGCTTGGGAACGATATGTTTGACCTCCCGGCTTGCTTCCTCACGTCTGCCCTGGAGAGGAGGGGCATGGCTTCTGGCTCACTTCCTCTTCCTCCCAGCATTCTGTTCTGTTTACTCCACCCACCTATGTTCTACCCTATCAGGCCAAGCAGTTTCTTTATTAATTAACCAATGAAATCAACAGATTGATATGACACTCCCACATCACATGAAGGTGTCCACTGAGGAGACTGCTTTGAGCTTAGGTGGCCGTGACACAGCTACAGGGGACCTTTCATGGCCCTTGGGAGGAGGAGGAGGAGCCAAGTGAACAGGGAGTCCAGAGCTGGGCAAGCAGCATCCAAGAAGAACAGTCAAAGCCGAATAAATGCAAAGATCTCATCGACAACACCAGCGCCAGCCTGGCCAGGGAAGGCAGCTCCAGAGGAAAGTTTTTCACAGGATTGAGGGCGTCTTGGGCCCATGATCTCTGGACAGTGCCAGCAGAAGCAGAGGCTGTGCACGTGCAGGTGGCAGAGGTGTCTGGCTGTTTGTTTCCCTGAGCTTCCATCCTCCTAGTGTACTGTCCATCTGAACCCCTAACCCACTTTTCCTATCACTGGCCCTTTCCGTAACCTTTTCTCCTTGCTCAGAAGGAAAACTTAACTTTTTGTGGGTACCTGAACTGACACCCACTGTTCTCACTCTCTTCTCAACTAAAAATAATTAAGTACATAATCAATCAATCTTAGCTAGATATGGTGGCTCATGCTTTTAATCCCCACACTAGGGAGGCAGAGGCAGGCAGATCCTGTGAGTTTGAGGCCAATCCGGTCTACATAGTGAAGACAAGGACAGCTAAGGTTACATAGTGAGACCCTGTCTATAAAGCAAAAAGGAAGCCGGGCGGTGGTGGCGCACACCTGTAATCCCAGCACTCAGGAGGCAGAGGCAGGCGGATCTCTGTGAGTTCGAGGCCAGCCTGGTCTACCAAGGGAGTTCCAGGACAGGCTCCAAAGCTACAGAGAAACCCTGTCTCGAAAAACAAAAACAAAAACAAACAAACAAAAAAAAAAGCAAAAAGGAAACCCTTAACTTTAAGAGAAGGGAGATAGCGGTCATGATGCTTGCTCAGTCCTGCGCATATGTTACCTGCAGGATGTTAATAAGATGGACTCTTTCAAGAGAAACTGGGGCAAATCTCTAGACCATGTCATTTGCGCAGTGGTCAAGGAGCCACAGCCAGGGAGCCTGGAGATGAAGTCATGTTTGTGAGGGGTTATCAAAGCCACGAAGAGGAGGGCCTAGTGCACTTTAGGAGTCCCATGGCCTACTGCTGGGTGACTGAAATAAACAAGACTTTGGTTGTTGTTGTTCTAGCGAGCTGATCCATTTCTGATCAATAAAGCTGTAAGGTTTTACCTGGTCTGGGCACTCATCGAACTTCCTGCAAGAGATGTGGAAGGCTGTGTTTAGACCAAGGAGCCTCTCTGCCTTGAGAAGATGTCCTAAGAGGTGTGTTTGTCTGTTTTTCTTCCAACGAAGCAGAAGGGTTTGCTAAGATCATCAGCTGCTTGTTAGTAAGCTCTGTGTTGTATAGTGATGGGGGATTCTCCAACACCCGAGCTTAGTGTGTCCTTGCCTTTTTTTTTTTGGTAGGAAGATCAGCTGAGTTCCTCACCTGTCACTCTTACAGACGCTGCCCCAACCCTCTTGTTCAGTCTTGAATATTTAAGCTGTTGACTGGACAGCAGCGCCTTCTTGAATAGGGACAAGAAAGAAACGTAGAATGTAGCTGATAACACGAGAGAGTGTCTGATTTTGCCAGGCAAGCAGGAGATGAAATGTTCTTTTGTACATGAGCAGGAAGCAAGCAGATAATCTACTGCAAATAGTCTTTCACACATACCAAGCGTGTTGAATTTGATCTTTCCCATCAGGAGGATCTACTGACCCTCTTTCATGAGTGATTTGGTTTGAAGAGTCCTGTAGCCCAGGAATTCAAAGGTGTTAGCTCTCTGTGGGGGGAGGGCTAAGGCTCACTCTTTTATTCTCCACATCAAAGTGAAATTGAAATCACCAATGGAACAGTTTGTGTCATTTTAAAATTCTTTATAATAACAATAAAAACACAATCGATGCACCCTACAGAAGAAGTAGCAGTGAGGAAATTGCTGGCTGTAATTAAAAGCCTGGGACTTTTCAAAGGAGGAACTTATGGAGGACCGTTGTATACAAATCTAAGTTAGATCCAAGTATGAGTCCATCAAGTCTTAGCTAATTGAGCAATATTTTAGTATCACTGATGCACATCTCAGGTTATAGATTGTTTTGGCTGTCGATCAAATACCTGTCTGGCTTCATAAACTCATTGTGGGATCACTTCTGGCAACAGGCTCGTGTCTTCTTGAGTATTTAAAAATGTAAAAAAAAAAATCTTTTGATAACAAACGTGTTAAACTAAACCTTTGCGGGATGTACTTGGGGCGCTCCCCACACCCTGCAAGTCACTAGTGCCCCTCCCTGGTCTTCCCCTACTGTGGCCAAGCCTGTTTTCTGTGCCGGTGGCGACTCCACAGCCCTCCAGCATCGTGAACCTCCTGGCTTCTTGATTTGTCAGCCTGCTCAGCGCACGCCAATCCCCTCCAGCCGCAGGCTTTCCACTGACAAGCGCTCCCCAGTCCAAACACCTGCTGCTGCTTAAGGGCCTTACCGATTTCGTGGAAGATGTGTGGGCGTGACAAGAGCTCCTAAGAGAGACAGAGGGACAGTCTGAAGCTGTGGGTGTGTCTCAAACTGTCTGGGGCTGGAGAGTCAGTGGGGGGAGAATAACTAACTATTTGTAGTGGCTGGCCATTCCAAGCGTGATTCTCGGTAAGAATGGGGCACTGGAGGCAGAGCGCAGGAGCGCCGACCCTGGTGGAGTGATTTAGGGAAATCAGAATCCAATGGGCGACCCCGCAGGTGAGCTGCGGCTCATAGCGGCCTTTCTTTTTCTCCTGGACCAAGTTGGAGAGAGGAATGTCGCTAGCTGGAGCTCCGCAGGGGCTCCAGGTGCCTATGTGGAGCTGCGGGTGGTGGTGGCCCGAAACTCTTAGCAGTAAGGCAACTCAGGTTGAGCAACCTTCCCTGCTGGAGATTTAGTCTAGTCCTTCAGGAAGAGCCTCTGATCCCATTTAGGAGCAATTTTATCATGGGCATCTGGCAGGTTCCAGTGAGCTATTTTTTTTTTCAAACTTGCGTTATTTACAAGGACAAGACTGGGCTGTTTCGTGGAGGCCGGGACGACTTCAGCTTTGAGTTAATGGACACATAATTGAGGAACAACGTGGAATCAGTGTCATCGTAAATGATCTAGTGCCTCAAGTTAATTTCACCCTTGTTTGTTCCAAGAACATTCAGGTCAGTCATCTTGGCTAGTCAGCGCCCACCAAAGAGATTTCTTTTCCAACCAGCATTTCAGACACAGAGTTCAAGTTCTTGGCGCTCACAAGTTGCAGGAGCATGTTTCATGTCTTGTCTTTTTAAAAAGGTAACACGTTATTTCTTGTTTTGCTTCTAGGAAGCAGAAGGTTGAGGAAATGACTTGGGCGGGTGCATTAATGCAGCCGAAAAAGACACAGGCTCCCTCCCCTGGGACCTGCGCGACTCGCACTCTTTCCGAAGGTGCCCTGGCAAAGCGTCCGGTTTTTTCGGACGCTCCGGGTCCCAGTGCCTTACGTAGAGGGTCTCTGGCGCCTTCCTTCGCCGTCTGGGGACACTCTGGCCTGGCCGGGTCAGAAACCGGCGGGACCGTTCGGGAGAGCGCCCGACTGCGCCTCGTTCCTCGGTGCCAGGGACACCGTTGCGGAGGCGCGGCCAGCTTCCCTAGGATAAGACTTCACGCCCCAGGGGCAGGGCGGTGCACTTAGCCGGTCCCCTCCTCAGTTTCGGGCGGTCCCCAGAGCTGAGTAAGCCTGGTGGAGGGAACCGGGCAAGGATTTCCTGAGAGCGATGGGCAGAAGGGGCGGGGGCTGGAGGGCACGGAGCAAGAACCCTGAACCTGCGAACCTGCCGGGAGACCCGTGCTCCCAGCTCCTCCGCACGCGCGCTCCTGCTCCGGGCCACCCGCCCTCGCCGGCCCCCGCCCCTCCCGGAGGAAGAAGAGGGTAGGTGGGGAGGCGGATGAGGGGTGGGGGACCCCTTGACGTCACTGGAAGGAGGTGCCGGGGTAGGAAGTGGGCTGGGGAAGGTTATAAATCGCCCCCGCCCTCGGCTGCACTTCAGCGAGGTCCGCAGGAGGCTCCGAGTGCGGTGGCGGACATTCCCCGGTGGTAGTGGCGGCGGCGGCTCAGAGCGGGCTCCGGGGCTCGAGTGCAGCGGCTAGCGGACGCCGGACGGCGAAGAGGGGGACCTCGGCTGCAGGCGCGGAGAAGGGCTCTCGCGGCGCCAGGCAGGAGAGCCAGGGGACCGGCTCGGGCGGCTGCGCTGTCGGCCTCGTAGAGCGCGGGCACCGGGCCAGCAGGCCGCGTCGCGCTCACCATGGTCAGCTGCTGGCACACCGCAGTCCTGCTGTGCGCGCTGCTCGGCTGTTTGCTTCTCACAGGTGAGGCGCGCCAGAGACCCTGAGTCGGAGCTGGGCGGGGATGGGCGGCCGTGGGATGCTGTTCCGGCGGAGCCGGGCAGTAGCCCGGGAAGCGAGCTCCAGCGGGAGCCGAGGACACTTGTTGCAGTGGTGGGACACACTTTTTTTTTTTTAACCTTCCGGAGTGGGCGCCGCTGGAGGTGGCTGACCTGGGCCGGCGGGCATCACCTTCCAGACTCACCTTAGATCTACGCTGGGGTCACAGTCGGGTTGCCGGTTTCAGCCGGAGTCGCTAGTCTCCTGCCGGGCTACTGGGTAGGGTCGCCTTCTCTAGACTGGGTGCCCGTGGACCTTTCAGACACTCAGAGCTTTCTCCCAGACAGTGGCTGGGTCCTCAAGGGCTGTCTGGAGCAAGCAAGAAATAGAGGCTGCTGTGGGGTGGACAGAGGAGGGGGCATTAGAGATGCTCGTAACTCCGTAATCTCTTGCCACTAGAGCTGAGGAGGAGAACAAATTTGGGGAGGGTCGCGTGCCGGCGGCGAGCGGAGGGACCCTAGAAGAGGGCCAGCTCTGATTTCCCAGACCCGTTTGGGACCGTCCCAGGGAAGTTGGAGAACTCTCAAGTCAGCGCCGGTTCTTCTAAGAGGTTCGCTGAGCGCTGTCTCCCGGGTGGGGCCTCCGCGGGAGCGGGCCGGGTGGGAGGTCCCGGTCGCCGGCCTTAGCGACCCAGAACTACCAGGGCAGTTTAGGCTAGATAGCTTCAGATTTCGGAATCGTAAGCCCTGTCTTTAGGCTATGAGTCCAGAACCAAAAGATGTAGCTTGAGGAATTGGTGAGGTATGCTCACCTCCTAAATCAGCTTTCTTTGGGACATGAAAAACCCGCAGTGGACCGATCAGGGACCAACAGATTTGAAGAGTATTTACCGTGATGGAGCCGTTGTCATTCAGAGGCCAAAGCTGGAGGGACCTTGGGAGCTCCAACTCCAGGTCCCAGCGCAGCGGGCGGGAGTGGCGAAAGGTCCACGGCGGTCCCTTTCCTCAGAGTCAGATATGAGAGCGCGAGAAAGTCTTTCTTTAAAGTCACTTGTTTGGGAAAGAAGATAGGAAAAAGTCAGGAAAAATTGTAATGTCCCGCAGCTAGGTTAAACAGTAAAAATTAGCCCTTTGGAATGTGCAAGACTGGCTGTCGTTTCAAAGTAATGAGCAGGGGTTGACAATTAAAATAGAACTCCATGTGGGTAGTGCTAAATTAATGATATTAAATATTTTATTTTCAATTTCACGAATATTTTGGGAAAGCTGTTTATATGAAAATATAATTGCTTAGAGAGTTTAAATACTAATTTATTATGTAAAGGTAAAACTAGGTTAAAAAATTACTTTGAACCTCCAAACTACAGAGGGGAAAAATCATATGTTTTATTGGATTTTCTCTTTCACTCACCTGTCTTTATTTTCTGTTTTTAAAGCTTGCTTGGTTTTAGCTAAGCGTAATTTTATCTGTGTTTGAGAACAGCGGAGGCAGATTGAGGCTGTACGGGAATGTGAGAGGGTCTGACTGCGGGTTTATTGGGAGCCGCCTTGGAGCGCTCGCTGGGCGCTGAGCTGCGTCACTGTAATATCCTCAGTACTTACTACTCGTTACAGACTGACGCCGTAATTCCCGCACTTTCGGATCCTCTCTGCATCGAGACCACTGTTTTTATAAAAATTACCTGTCTTCTGTTAAGATTTAAGGCACCACACCCTTGATTAGACTGACTCTCTCTCTCTCTCTCTCTCTCTCTCTCTCTCTCCCTCCCTCCCTCCCTTTCTCCCTCCTCTCTCACCCTCCCTCTCTCTCCCTCTCTTCCTCCCTTCCTTACTTTTCTTCAAGCAACTGCTGTTTAGCTTGGTAGAACTAATTAGAAATAGTTAAATTATAGTAACGGAGGGGTAGTACCAATAGTAACTCTAAGTTCAAATGTAAATTATCAAATAATGTTATACAGATGTGAGGTCCTTGTCTGTAACTCTAGAACTCAGGGCTTAAAGCAGAGGGCGGTCTAACCTAGCGTGGACATTGGCTATGGGGCGAATTAAAGTCAGCCTGAACTATAAATTAATAATCATACCTCTTCCCAAACTGAATATGATGCCTTCCTCATATTACTTATTAGTATCATTTTCCATAGTGATTTCTGTTGTTTTCTCCAAGGCTAACAGAGCCATACTTTCCCCAAAACTGCATATTTTAAATGATCATTACTTAGAACCCTTGTGGGTCCATGTTGTTTTCCGGTCAATCGTCTGATTGATCAACTGATAAACTGGGAACTGTGCTGGCTGTCTAGTTTCTTCTTTTTTTTTTAAGTGTGCAACATTAATTTTTTATGATTGAAAGTCTTTAATAGGCCATATAGTTTCTTTTCAAGTGATCCCCAGTTAGTATTTTTCTTCTAAAAATGCAGAAATTAGAAAAAACAGTTGTTTTGTTGTTGTTGCTGTTTTGCTTTTTGTTTTTGTTTGTCTTTTGATTTTTCTAAACAGTTCCCCTGTGTAGCCCTGGCTGTCCTGAAACTCGCTCTGTAAACCAGGCTGGTCTCAGTATCAGAGATCAGCCTGTCTCTGCCTCTCCAGTGTTGGGATTAAAGGTGTGTGCCACCACCACTGGCCTAAAAGTATGGCTGATTTCTAAAGCCCCTTTCCAACTATAAAATTCAATGAATAAATTCCAAGAAACGAACAGAATGGGGTCTTTCTGTTCTCTCTGCTCCCCTCTATTCTTATACATGTTAACATGTTAGTGGGTGCTAAGCCCTTGGACACAGCGGCTGGCGAGCTAGGCCTCTCAGCAGGACTCACAACTCATCTTCTCTGGTAGAATGTTCTAGACCAACCAATCAACTTGGTCTTTAGTGGGCTTCCTTTTGCAAGGGGTGAGCTGATGCAGGATGCCACCAGATCATTTGCCTGGGCCTCCCGCACCCCAAGCAGAATGTGCAATTAGGACAGAGACTAGGTCACACTAACTTTTCTGAGGCTATCAGTCACTTTAATCCCCTATGTATTTTTTGGTTTTAAAGAAACATTAGCACTTAATTGTTTTTTTAAAGTGGCTATGTTCTCAAACTGTTTCAGACTCCGACAAGGCTACCAAACCGCTTATTTGATAATTGAACCCATTATTTTTTGTGACTTTAAAAGACAAATCAAATCATTACTTATTTTCCTTCTCCAAAACTATGGAGACTTTTCAAAATCTTTCAATGTGTATCAGATAGAACTTGAAGTGATATATCACCAAAAAGGGGAGGAAAAAGGCTTTCTAATGACATCCACCTCTTTGAGAAAGTGATTCCCTGGAGGGAATACAGTGGGACTGTGGCTGGGCTTTTCCCTGCCTGGTGCAGTTGAGTTAAGAGAAAACAAACAACAGAGTATTTTTGTGTTGTTTTTAATTGACTGTGGGAGTGAGCCCGAGGCTAGGAAGAGAGTGCAAGCCATCCATCCCTCTGCTAGCTGGTGGTACCCGGGAATTGGTTCAGCCCAAGCTAGGTGATGTGAGGTAATTGAAGGTAAAAACCATTTTTCAATGTAGCTTGATATGGTGCACAGAGGAGGGAGGCTATTGGAAGATCGCCACGGGCTTTGTTTTTTTATTTTAAGTAAAAATATATTACTGTGAGTGGCTGAAAGCATAAAATCATCTGGCCCATTGGGTTTAGCTTAAGAGAGTTGAACAGACTATCCTGTGTGCTGGCTTCCTTCTGCTGAGTGTCTCCGGAGGAACGGAGGACCAGAGGAACAACGGGGCCTCTGCCAGGCGCTTTCCAGGATTGCTGTGAAGGCAGAATGCGGTGGGTGCTGTGGACCCTGCCTGCTGCTGGTTAAATTGCTGGACTCCATACCAGACTGAAGGAAGGAAATGGGGGAATGGTGTATTTGAGGGAGATCTGGAGAGCAAAGCCTCTGCCTTCGCAGCACCGTCGGGAGCGTGGGGGTGTTCTTAAGGAAATGGTTCTCCTCAGTCGACTGAAGATAGTGGCTAGATTTCCTGCATTGTTGCAGGGCGGATATGGGGGGGGGGGATGTCAAGAATTTCTGGGCATTTCCCATTGGCCTCTGCAAACCTGGATGCTTGAAGACCCTTTCTGATTGCTGCCTCTGTCTTCCAAGTCAGGCTTTTTGGGAGGAGACCTGATCTGTCTCTCACATGGGCCCTCACTGATCCAGCTTCAGGAACTGAGAAGGTAGTTTTGTGATGTTTCCTCAGCCCCGCCATTCACCACTGGCAGACCCAGGAAGACACTCTTCAGGCCACCCCACCACCATCATTTCTTCTTCATTTTATGTATTTCCTCTACCACAGACCAAGTGGGGATATCCAGACATTTGTTGAGTTAGCATTTAATCCAATTTTTTTCTAAACCATATCTATTTGCTTATTTATAATAATAATAATAGTAATATAATAATAGTAGTAGTAGTAGTAGTAGTAGTAGTAGTAGTAGTAGTAGTAGAAGTAGAATCTTGTGTTGCTGGATATTAAGCCTAGGATCTGTCACGGGCTAGACAAGGGCTCTACCAT
Organism: Microtus ochrogaster; assembly: GCF_000317375.1. Lineage (NCBI taxonomy): Eukaryota > Metazoa > Chordata > Mammalia > Rodentia > Cricetidae > Microtus > Microtus ochrogaster. The sequence goes on along the minus strand of NC_022010.1, from coordinate 29,138,742 downwards.
TAAGCTACCTTCCCAACATCTTAAGCATGAACTTGTCTTTTATCAAAGCCCATAAGATTTTTCTACAAAAAAGAAAAATCACTGCTTAAAAACCCATGAAAATATTTATGCTAAGATTAATTTTTCCCGGGAGTCCTTTAGGCTCCCTCTTTGGGATAGCTGTGGTTTTGGCGCTGCTAAAATCTATTTTTTGGTCCCTCCACATCTGCTCCATCTATGCTAGTTCTGCCCCTGTCAAAGGAATTACCCTCCTTCCAATGGGCCTTCCTGCTGCTGAGCTGCTTCCTCCTGCTAGATCATTGTCTCCTTCCCCATCCCTTCCTCCCTACCTGAGAAACCCAGCGCAGTAGGGCAGCTCCTGCTGGGGTCTCTGGACAGAACGAGGCCTCTTCCTGCCCTCCTGGGACCCGGATATGCAGCCTCCTGTAGTGTCCCTCTCCTGTCGAGTCACTCCCCTGCACTCTTTGTAAGTCAGGTGTCTCCGTCCTTCCTCTTTGGGGGAAGAGCCTGTGTCTGTCTTCTTTGATCCTTCAGAACCGGTGCCGTTCCAAGTCGCCTCTCAGAGCCAGGGCTGCGTTCATTCCCGTTCTTTCACGTGTTTTTGCCTGCCCGCTATCTGCGTGTCAAACACCACCCTTTACCGCATAAATATGTGATGATTTTCTCAGTTAAAAATGAAAAGGAGATGAAGGGTTAGAGCCATGACTCAGTGAACAAGAGCAGTTGCTCTTCCAAAGATCCGGAGCTCAGTTCCAGCCGCCGCGATGGGTGGCTCACAGCCACCTCCAGCTCCTGAAGATGCAGCGCCTTCTAATCTCTGAAGTTACCCATACAGAAGCTGACACTCAAACAGACACGTGCACATCAATTTTTTTTATTAAAAATTAAATGCAAAGAAACAATCAGAAAATAGTTGACAATAAAAGTACAGTTGTTGAATTTTTTTTAAAAAGGCAAACTTACATCCACAGTTAGAGTGAAAATCGATCCCTTCCTCTACCCCACCCCTACACTGCACACACATATCAACACCCCAACATGCTTCTCAACACATGCCTATGGCAGCAGCCTCAGATGCATGTTCACGCACATGTGTACACACGCGTACATACACACACACACACACATACACACATCGCATCAGAGTTGGTCACTGTCGATCCCTAGGTACTCTTTAGTTTCCACATTTAAAATGGAGATGCGTGGATTTTAGTGAAGGAGTTATGGTCAGCTCCAGTGCCAGGGTTCAGTTTCTCTCTTCCCTCACACCCTAGTGGTAGCCTTTCGCTGTGTGACAGAGGAGACAAAGGTCAGGCTAGTCACAGGCCTCTCCTGGCTCCCACATAGGTCTGTGGCCAGTGTAGGACTCCTCCGGTCTATTTCTAGTCTCTTCTCACAGACTTAGCCGGGACCTCTAATCCAAGCAGACAGCCGTTGTCATCCCAAGGAAGCCATGACTAGCCAAATCGTGGAAGACAAAATAGACGTCTTCAAAAGCACAGATATGGTGGAGAATGGCAAAAACGGCGGTAACTGGCCAAGCTTTAGCCAGAAATGAAGCTCTCTGAGGCATTGCTTCCAAACACTGGAATGAACCTCAGTACCTAAGTGCCCTTTCCTGGACCATTTGCCTGTGAAGGGGGCATCGCTGCCTGGTGCTGTGGCTGCCATGGCCTCCCTCTGACTGGGAGACCAGTGCGTTTGGTGTCTGCTCGCTGCCTGACTCCACAATGGCACAGTCCTGGCAAACGCTTTAGTCTGTTCACAGATCATCACACTGCTCCCAGGCACTTGTCAGCAGGGCTTCTATCCTTCCATTGCGTGGGTGGGGACTCCGTGGGATTTCCTTTTGCTCACAGACCCACCCATGTGGCCTACAGAAACACACTTGTAACAATTGCCAGACTCTTTTGTTGCAAGAGGCCTCAAGTGATCCTGCTATGACCGAAAAACCTTGCTTTTATTATACACAAATAAAAAATCACTTAAATTCAAGGCCACCTTCAGCAAAACCCTGATAGGAAGGACTCAGCCTGCCAAAAGATTACTGGGGACCCTTCGATTCTTCAGAACCCAGGTCCTCAGCCTGGGCTCTTTGTTAGATTACTTTGGGAGCTGAAAGAACTGGCCTACCAGCTCTGCACCCGTGACCAACTTTACTCTGTGTTTTAGGTGGGACCCCAGCATTGCTCATTTAAAAACTCCAGAGGATTCCAGTCCCCAGCGGGGATCAATAATTGCAAATTTGGGGCTGAAGAGGTGGCTCAGTGGCCTTAAGCACTTTGATTAGACTCTGGCCCTCAAAATTGCTCTGCAAGCGCTTTCCCAGCCGCGCCATCTCCTCGCCCTTAGCAGTGTGCTTTTCTAACAGACTCTGGGAGTGGCTGACACACCTGGCCTAGAAGGGGACCTGAGGAACACAGCCTAGGCCTGGCCATGTGGGAGGCCACTACACTGGTGTTGATCTGTAACAGACACTAAATAAATCATGTCTAGACTGAGGGGGAGGAAACCGTCTCAGAGGGGTCCCACCAGAAAGAGAATGTATCAGAGAATTGTGACAGAAGAAATCCCTAGACACCAAGGGCAAGTCAGGTACCCAACCAATGTGCCGAAGTCAGTTTTGTTCTGAGATTGGTCTGCTCTGGTGGTTGTGCAGCGGATACACAGTCCGGAGCTGGATGCAGATTTCAACAACACTCCTAACAGTACCTCCAACCCCCCTCTTATTTTACACAACACTCAGCCTTTTCTCTAATTCCACACTAGTCCTGGTCAAACTATCAGCCCACCCAGGTCACCCACAGGGCTGCAGCCCAATCCCTTGTCATTCCAGTTGTCCCAGTAAGATGCTACCTGGAGCTTCCTGAAGATTGGTTCACTAGGGTACCTCCCCGTCTCTGTCTCCTCAGCTGGGGTCAGTGCTCTTGACTACCTGCTAGAAAAATATGCTGGCGCATCATGGTGGGATCTTCATTGTCAAAAGTCACTGCCTGGGAATCGCGACGCTGGAATTCTTGTGAGGCACCAGATGTCCATGTGGCTTCCCTCTCCTTGAGAGCACTAGGAATCCTCGGGTGTGTGGTGTGATAATGGGTGGCCCTGTTATCTTCAGACAGAGCATGCAGCCTCTAGCCTCTGCAGGGTGGGGGCCATTGTGTCTGCCGTCTGTGGCCGCATAGCGAGCTGTCCCCAGACTTGGCAGCCCGTGTCAGTTCCGTGCATCTCAGAGTGCTACAGGTTAGATATGCGGGGACTCTCCTGGGGGTTCCCTTTAGGTGTCACCTGGTCAGCCACAGTCCGTGGCCGGTTCAGTGAGACCTCAGCACTGCCCCCCACCCCTGTGGCCTTTCCTGACGCAACAGTGCCGCTGGGGCTCTCACACGGAGGCCGGAACATTCCTGCAGTACAGACTGCGACATGTCTGAAGACCTGCATTTTGGAATTCCCACATCACTCTGTGACATTCTGTTGCTCAAAGGTAGTCCTGGCCCAGATTCCCGGGCGGGGAGGCAGCCTTTTCTGAGGGGAGGGGCAGCACCATTTGACACTTCCGCTTTGCTTTTCTGTCTTGGTTGGCGTTTGGCCAAGAAAATTATCGTGACTGATACATAATACCGAGTGCTAAGTAACATCTTGGCCCTTACAATGATACTTGGGAATGACACTATATTGACCTATGGGACGAGGTTCCCATTCATAAATCATGTGTGTAGCACACAGACCAGGCTTAGTCTGGCACGCTGAGTTGGCACAGCCGCCTCTTAGGATTACTGTGACTCCAGTGTCCTGGAATCCAAGCTCCCGTGTCCTGGAATCCGAGCATCAGCCACTTTGTAGCTGCTGCTGCTGCTGCTGCCATCACCTCCTTCTCTTCCCTCTCCTCCTCCTCCTTTTCCAGATAGGGTCCCACTATGTAGCCCTGGCTATGCTAGAACTCATTTTATAGACCAGGCTGGCCTTGAACTCACAGAGATCCTTCTGCCTCTGACTCCCGAGTGCTGGGATTAAAAGTGTGTGCAACCCTGCCCAGTAGCAGCTGTGTAGTTTCTTGAGGTCTTAGCTCATGGGTCCTTGACCTTTGACCCTCTTCTCTAGGGACAGAGGAGCGTGTGTGTGCGCGTGTGCATGTGCATGTGTGTGTGTGTGCGCTCATGTGTGCGCGTGTGCGTGTGTGTGAGTGTGCATGTGTGTGTGTGTGTGTGTGTGTAGGGCGATGAAGTACCCTGGACCCCAACTGTCAAGCACTTTCACTGCTTATCTCCCTTCACTCTGTCCCAGACATGTGATGGTCCTCACAACTCTGAGTGATTTCCACCAGCCGAGCAGGATGCATCCATCTTCCTTGCCACCAGATGGCTGCCAAGTGGAAATAGGGTGCAGGAGCTCTCCTTGGGGTACCACAAAGCTTCTAGGAAAGTGGGTAAACAGAACACTTGTCTTAAGTGGTATGTAGAGCTGGTGTTGTTTGAACCCTCTTTCACCAGACACCGAATTCCCTCTTGGTGTGTTGCAATCTAGGAGCAAAGCAGAGGAGAAAGCGCCTTCTTAGGGTTGCAGGAGGAGGTGTTTGTTTTCCCTGGGCCTCCAAGTCAGTCTGTCCTTGGAGTTTTGCCATCCTCAAGGAATGTGAGAAGCCACTGCTACTCCATCTTAAAGTGGCCTTGGGAGATTTCACTGCTGTGTGTGAAAGACACAGATGAGATCTCGATCAAGGCGGACTTTTCTTCCTGTGGGTTTTCTTACCATGGATAGTCAAGAGCGCTCACAGAAATATCAGAATAGGATCCCCAAAGCCTCTATGGATATGGCATGACATGGCCTTCTGAACTGCCCTTGAAGACCTGGCCTTAAACTAGTTGAGAATACAAAGGGTCGCTGACTGAGGGTGGCAGCAAATTCTCATGAGGAGGGTCAGCAGTGAAAGCCAGGGCTGCTCGCTGACAGTTTCCAGGAATCCCATGCTCCTCTGGCACCTTCTATACGCTACACCCTCAGAGACTTGTTGCTTGCCAGGGGTGAAGCAGGGGCAGGGCCGGTGTACCTGTGAGAAAAGTTACGGGAAAAGCTTCAGAAGTGTGTCATACCGTAAAGGGAGATGTTCTGTGGCCTGGAGTGAGGGAGAATGCTCACTCTGCCTCTCAGAAAAGGAGGAGGAAGGGATCCAGACTCTGCAGGCTTCTTGGTAACCATCCAACACAGGCACTCTGAGCTTTGGATTTGGAACCCTGACACTGAGACAATTGAATGACTTGCTAGGAGCTACACACTGTGGATCAGCCAGGCTGGCATGAAAATACTTGCCTCTCGATTTCAAAATCAGCCATCTTCCCAACGTTTTCCTAAAATAGCTTGACCGGGGAAGCCTTGGGATTCGAGAAAAGACAGCACATTTTGTTTTCAGGGATTAGAATAAAATCTAGTGCATCTGCGGAAAGATAATAGTTCAAAAGTCTTTGCTAGAGGCTCTTGTTTTCCAGCTGGGATGATTTTCCTGCTTGAGTCCTTGTACAGTGAATGACACTAGAAGATTGTGTGTATGTGTGTATGTATGTTTGTGTGCATGTGTATATGTATGTATGTTTATGGTGTATGTATGCATATATGTATGTTTGTATGATTGTGTATATGGATGTATCTTTGTATATATATATGTGTATGTGTGTATTATGTTTGTGTAGGTGTGCATGTGTATATATATATATGAGTGTGTGTATGTATGTGTAAGTGTATGTATGTTTGTATGATTGTGTATGTGTATGCATGTTTGTGTGCATGTGTATATTTATGTATGTTTGTGATATATGTATATATGTGTATGCATGTTTGTGTATGTGTATATGTATGTATGTTTATGGTATATGTCTGTATATATGTGTATATGTTTATGGTGTATGTATATATGTATATGCATGTTTGTGTGTATGCATGTGTATGTATATTTGTATGTATGTGTATATGTATGTGTGTTTGTGTAGGTGTGTATGTGTATATATGTGTGAGTGTGTGTATGTGTATATATGTGTGAATATGTGTATATATGTGTAAGTGTGTGTATGTGTGTGTGAGTGTTATTTGTGTAGGTGTGTATGTATATATATGTGTGAGTGTATGTATGTGTATATGTGTGAGTATGTGTATATATGTGTAAGTGTGTGTATGTGTGTGTGAGTGTGTGTGTATATTTCTATAAGTGTATGTTTGAGTGTGTTTATGTGTGTGTGTTGTGTTGGGCTGGACTCTAGGCAACACTCCCTGAGCTGTACTCCACTGCATCTCGCGTCTGTCTCCCCCTCTCTGTCTTGAGATGTTCAGACCTGCAATAAGTCAAGAAGAGAAAATAACATGAACGTGTTTGTCCTAATCCGCCGAAAGGGACAGCCACCGTTTCATCAGAGCAGACGGAGAAATTTGTGAGACTCCAGAGACAAACCCTATCCTGCCACCTACTGAGGACTTTTAGCTTTCGCTCCAAGGAAATTGCTGGAAAATGCCGCCGATGCGGATGCTTTAGATGGAAATGATAACAAGTGGGAGTCATCACACTGCTGTTTACCGCTGCTTTCTAAGTTAGCGTTGGGAAACCAACGTGTTTGAGTGGGCGAAAAGACAGCTTCATCTGTGCTTCGTCTGTGCTTAATGCTGTGGTCGTCTTTTGAGAAAATACTGTTTAAAGTTCTTCTTCACTCACCATCTTCTGCAGGGCCAGATCTTCCTGCGATACTGTCTTTATAAAGAAAGATTTCATAGTCCGAGAATCCTCCGTGCAGGGAATTCTTTAAGAGCTGGGGGAGGTGGCGGGCGTGCAGACTGAATAACAGTGTTTAACCTGGGATAGAATTTGAGTACCTGTGACTTCTTGAGACTAAGGAGTGTTTCGCCCACGTTGTTGGTGTAGATTCTCTTCCTCACCCCGTGTCTGTCCCCTGCCCTCAGAACAGGGACGGGACATCCTGCTGTGTGAGGCGTTTTCCACACACAGTCACTTGTCAGGCAAATGGACAAGAATGCCAATCTTCAGAAATTTCAGTTTTTATTAGCTATCCTGAACCGACAAACTCAGAGACCAGATATATAATTTTTTTATGGGTAGTAAAATCTAAAGCTTGGACATATAGCTTGTTTGGGGGTTGTGACCGTTGTTATTAGGGGTGCCATTTTGTGTGTTAAAGTCCAAGCACATGGACCCAGAAGTAGCCCATATGCTGGTGAGACCCAGTCCCCATTTGGCAAGGCTGTTCACTATAAATCTGGCAGGAGAGATCACAGAAAGGTATGTTCTCCAAAGGATTTGGGATGCTGTGTTTTCTCCTCGTGTTTCATGACGAAAAACATGGATCAGAGCAGCTTTAATTTTCATGCCAGTTCCACAGCCTGTCACCACTACCCAGACTTCAACTGGAGTAGAGTCATGCCTAAAAGACTCTCATTTTGCCAGGCAGAGGCAGGAGGATCCCTGTGGGTTTGAGGCCAGCCTGGCCTGCACAATTGATCTGTATAACTGTCTTATGTAACCCAGGTGGGCCAGGGCTGCATAAGAGACTTTGTTTCAAAAAAACAAAGCAAAGATTTTATTTGAAGCCATTTTAACCTACTCCCTCAGAAGATACTATGGTGATGATCACAAGGGACCTTTCATATTTGTTTATGAAAACCGATGCAATTATAATTCACTATGCTTCAGGCTTGCCACTGAATACACGCTTCTATTTTTGTGAATCGTACAGCAAATTCTATGACGGTGAATTGCTTAGTTAAGTGAAGAATTTGGGCCTGACAATACTACATAGCACGTGCTTAATTAAGCACAGCATGAATAGTTTGGGTTGCTGACATCAGCGGTCATCTAGATTTCTTGGTATCAACTGTTCGGTATCTGAGTGGCATCTCCTACGAGGTTAATGTTGGGAGGAAGGAAAATGCTTTATGCAGAAGAACTGATTCTGAGCCATCTTTGCTGCTCTGTACAGGCCCTGGCACATAGTAGTCACTCAGTAAGTGTTGACTGACAGCCTCAAGCTGTGTCTGGGGTCATCCTTAGGAGCCTCAGAGGCATTTGCAGGAGTCTTGCTACCTGCTGTCAGCAGTCTAGGAACTGCATGCATGCATCCATGTGTGTGTGTGTGTGTGTGTGTGTGTGAAAGGAAGAGGCTGGAAGAACACGCTCAGGAGTGGTAATAATTCTCCCAGTGCGTGTATGCTGCTTTGCTTGTTGATCATTCTCTGGGTCCAGTCCGTTTGCTTGGCCTGGGCTGAGCTGGCTATGTTCTCTCTTTTTTTTAATATTTATTTATTATGTATACAATATTCTGTCTGTGTGTATGTCTGCAGGCCAGAAGAGGGCACCAGACCCCATTACAGATGGT